>NC_041386.1:64664527-64727846 GCF_002162155.2 Triticum dicoccoides
ACCCCTAGCCATTAAAAAACTAGTTGTTAATTTGATTCGCTGCAGTCTGTCTTAAGTTAGCTCCCAGCTCTCACTTCTGTTTACTTGAATGTTTAGGGTGGTGGATGAACGAGACGAATGCATTGTGATCCTAAGAAGATTCTGAACTGCCGAGGCTACCCAACTAGCTGCGAGTAGACAAGCGAGGAATGGCTTGGTTACTGACTGTGGTTACTGGTAAGAACCTTTTACATCCTGGTATAGCTCCAAGTGTACATTCACCATGGTTACTGCATGTGTATAAACCAGTTTTCAATGTACTAGTGACATGTTTTAGCAATTAAAGTTGCAGTTTCTATAACTGAAATGCTACAAAAATAGGGGCAAAAGTGGCAGATTGTTTCTTTTTAATGGGCAAAGTGGCAGATTAGTTGGTACTGTTGTAAGTTGCTTATGTTGGTGTGGCGCACTCAGTCATGTTTCTTTGCACTAGAATTTTCAAAAAACACATGTTTTTTTAGGGGTGGTTGTCTGAACTGAATTGCTTAGAACTTTCCTATCCAAACAAGAGTTGCCATTTTTTTAGTATAATATGAGATTTCTATGATGAGTACTCAGATCATTCCTACAGACTTTTGTTCTTTCATTTGAAAATTATAGCTCACATAGTACAACAGTTGGTGTTGTAGCTGAGCACCTTTCTTTTTCTTCAATACAGCCACATGTTTTTTCTTTAGCTCTCAAATTACAGCTTACATGGTTGTGCTTTCTTAGCTCTTAGCTTTCTCAGTTCTTAAAATCCATCTCAAATCGTTGTGATATATATATTTATCCTAGATAGACATTCAGTATTGTTCTATATAGTTCTACTCGGACAAGTTTCTCAGTTTCATTGATCCTCTATTTTTCAGCGCCAGCGCCGACGTGGCGGGGCGGGGCTTGCTCGGCCCGTTCGGGCTACTCGTGCTGGTCGACGACGGCCTGTCGGAGCAGACTGCTGTCTACTTCTACCTGGTCAAGGGTGCGTACGGGAAGCCTAGCACTCACTTTTGCCAAGACGCCTTTAGGTATGCACACATCAATCTTAAATCTGCATGCGCTTCTAATTATAGTTTACTGCGCCATGTTGTTTTAGTATTTTTGATGTAATAACATCTTTTCTTGTGGGATGGAGGGAGTGGCATCTATCTATCTTACCTTGCCGAGAAACTACTTGCCATCTCAAATCATGTTTGTAAGGTCATTGAAGGCGAACATTCTCGTCAAGGCCGTTTACGGCAGCTTTGTCCCTGTACTTGATGGAGAAAATTTGTAAGTGAGAATATGTTTGTTAAAGTAAATTCAGAAGCGTCAGTCGACATATTAAGATTGATTGGTCTTTGACTCATCAGTTACTGATTTGATTTTGTCCTGGCGGGGCGCTACTAGGTCAAGCAGAACAGGAAGAATGTCATGTCGGCCCGCATCATCAAGCACACCATGGAGATCATACACCTCCTCACCGACGCCAACCCCATATTCCCTTCTCTCCTTCCTTTAGATAGCTTGTATTATATGATGTCAGTTTAATGGATGCGAGTAGCAGTAGGATCGTATTTTTCTTCAGCTGGTGTCAATTGTCACTGTTTGCTGTTCCTTCAGATAGCTAGTATTAACTGGTTGCTTGCTTCTGTACCATGCTATATATGGGTTATTAGTATTGTTTATCCCGACCATGAGCTTGAATGGTGTAGGAGTACAACAGCACCAGGTTAATTTGTAGAAGTGAGGTTACTAAATTTTTTCTATGCCATGGTACAATAATAATTCGAATGGAAGCCAGTTGACACGAGCTGTTTGGCCCAATTCCTGGTCTCTATTAGGGGGTACAATTTATTACTTTCTGTATAGATTTGTTAGCAATGGATGAAATGATCAGGGAAACAGTTCTGAGCTGATATGAAGTTATGAATTGGTCCAACACATCTGAATTTGGAGTGCTTTCTGTACTGCAGTCAGTGCCTCAGCGCTATATGTTAGTGCCAGGCTGTTTGGCAGTTTTCTGCTTCTCTGCTGGTAGCTTAATTATAAGAATACAATTCTCACTAAATGTACTTTGCATTCTTACTGTATCTACTGTTGCCACAATCATTCTTGTACCAACTTATTTATGATAGCTAAACAATAAACTGTAGAGGCAATTTTGCAGCCTGTCAATGCCACCAGGATAACAATGACCCTTGCCCTATTAATTTATAGTACTTCTGCTCTACTCTGCTCCTCAAGGTACCCTCATCTTTGATTTCTTCCCTTCAACTCTCTGATGCTGCTTTCCTTCCTCATGCAGGCACGCCCCGATGCTCCCTTCGGTCTGGGCACCCGATGCCAGGCAGGCTGTGGATGCCCGGACCTCAAGGCCGGCCGTGCTACTCTAGCTGCTCCTGCCCCGACCATGCTCAACTTCGCTCCTGGTCAGTTGCCGCGGGTGAGACACTTGCCTCCATGCTTGGATGATTATACCTGCTCACTTAGTATCATACTTGAATCTATGCGTACATGGTACATATAGTTTGACTGAAACTGTAGTTTTTGTAGTTTTACTTTGTGTTTATAGTTTTACTGAAATTGTAGGAATGATCGATGCATGAATTATTGAGAATAGAGAAGCAGCCTCAAGCTGATGTTGCAACAACTTGAAATGATATGTCTAAATTATTGAGAATATGTTCTTTGATTCAGTGCTGATGCACAAAAACCTTCTCTGCAATATATTAACTGGTCATATTCTACTTCTGTAGCTATACCTTCTCTGCGAGCCCATGACTGCTCAAACAAAAAGAAAGAGGCTCTCAACTTTTTGTTTATCCTGGTCCCTTTGATCAACATAGTTTTACTGAAACTGTAGTTGGTACTTCCTTAGTGTTCAATACATGGTACATATAGAGCCGCGTACAACAATTACAAGAGGCATTCTCTTGTTGATGTCATTGTCTCAATACCTTTGCACATGTAAAATATGTTGACAAAGTGTTAAGTTGGATTACCGCCGCATGTTGATGGCATTGTCTCTGAACATTTAATAATGTTTCTTTTTGGTGATCTGGATTAGGATCTAATGTCGTTTAGGTTGCTGCTGCTGTGACGGAAGATCAGAAGAGGCATGGAGATGTGCACCACCGTTTTAGTTGATATTTCACCATGTTTTGGTGCTTGTGTATCTGTTTTTGCTTGTAAGCACACTTGTATGTGCTTGTGTATCTGTTTTTGCTTGTTTTAGTTGATGTTGGATGTGCAGACTTGTATGCGCTGTTGTGTGTATTTGGCTGAATGATTTATAAATTTAATCATTTAATAAAGAGAATTATTGAGTGTTTTCTGTTCAAGTGTGTAAACTGGAAATCAGTGAATAAAAAGACCAAATGTTCTATTGGACCAAATAATATATGGGCTCTAAAAAGGCTACGGCCCAAATAATAGTGGACTGGAACATTGTTTACTTCTGGGAAACCTGAACAAAAAGGCTTAACAAAATGGTCCGCAAAAGGGCCATGACCTAGAAAATTAAAAGGCCGAATTGTTGGGCTTGGCCCATGAATTTGACCAAAAATTCACAAGAAAAAAATATAAAAAGGCTGAATTATTGGGCTAGGCCCATGTAGAAAACCGAATTGGACTGGGCTGATTCTTGTGCCACATCAGCTTGCCACGTTGGATGCCTACATGGCCCGAGGAGGTTGCTAGTGACCAAAACAAAACAATAGGCATATTTTGGTCATAAACGTCTATGACCTTCTCACAGAGAAGGTCGTTAATTTTAGTTTACGACCGCCAGCTTTTGACCTTCTGTTTTTGGTCACAAAAAGGTCGCAAATGAAAAGCAATGACCTTTCAGTGACCAATAGTCAAGGTCACAAGTTGACATATTTCTTGTAGTGTGTTGTTGCTTCTAGTAGTTCTCTTGATTCCACTAATGATTCTCTTAGCCAAGTTATACTTGAGCAAGAAAATAGCTTATTGAAGGGAATTATAGAGAAAGGTGTTTACAAGAGCCTTGCCGGAAGTAAGCAATTTGAGGAAATTGTACTCAAGCATGGAAGACACCGGAAGAATCAAGGTGTTGGTTTTAAACGAAAGTTCAATGCCAATGGAGTTGAGTGGGAAGAAGATCAATACCCCAAGACGAAGTTTGTTCCTCAACAAGAGAAGTATGATCCTACTTCTTTCAAGGGGACACAAGCTCAAGATGATCTTCCACCACAAGACCACAAGACGGAGATTGATGCATTTGAAGAAGCTCCCAAGGCCGTGGTCAAGTTTGTTCCCAAGACTACATCAAGTTCTACTTCATCAAGTACGACTACAACTCCAAGGATTCCCATCAAGTTGATGTGGATCCCGAAGAAGAAGAACTAGAGAATTCTTTAGGGTGACTCCGCCAACATATTTCACTCATATCATTTTGGCGAGAACAAGTGCAAACAACTTCCACATCTTGCACTAGTTCAAGGAGTCACAAACCCTCTTGTTGGTAAGACAAGAGACAAGGTAACCTAATGCTTTCATGGACATCATCTTGTGTGAACTTCACTCTATGTCTATGGATATCCTTGTTTATTCCTTGTGGGACTAACCCGTGTAGGTATTGAAAGTGCAAGTCACTCCAATGGATTGCTCCAAATGATCTACATCAACCTTAAACATCCACATCTTCAACATCTACATGAAGTCATCATTGACAAAACCAAAGGTTAATTTATCCCTCTTAGGGGGGATATCACATCTAGGGGGAGCTTTACTCTAAGAATTGAGCTAAATCAACTCTAATGATGTGGACGCAACAATGCTTTATGTAAAAGTGTAACCCCACTTGTGCTTAAACGATGAGTATGACCTACGATCAAATGTTCTCATTTGACTCCTCAGTCAATATACTCATATATAGATGACCTAGTCATCGCAAAATTGCTTGATAGATGCTAGAGTGTTTGTGCATGCTTCGCCACATATTTCATTTGCCATTTTATTGTGTGAGCATGTTGGTTGCATATTTTTCCATTCGAGGTCATTCATTTGTTGCTCTGATTGTTTGTCTCCTTTTATTTTTGCCAAATGGATGGACAAGAATGCCTAAGAACCTCCTCTAGATATCTATGCTTTTCTCATCTCAAAATGCTATTCATGCTACATCACAAAGTTTGATCAAGTCAGTTTCGAACCCTCTGTGTGAGCAGCACTCGGAGTCACCAATTCATCATAGACTTAAACTTCCAAAACCTCTCTGTGCAATTCGATCTGACCGATTCATCCTTTTGGTCAAACCGAGTTCACTGAGTTGATATAGGTTTTCAATCTCGATGCAACTGATTAGAACTTTTCGGTCGCACCGAGTTGTAGTAACTGCTTGTGATTCTGCATATTGGTGCCATAGAGTTGTTCCACTCGGTCACACCGACAGGGATAGGATATATATACCGACGAGTCAAATTTTGGAAATTTCTCCAAAACCTCTTCGTCTGCGCATGTCCTGCTCTGCCATCTCGGGTCTCTGGATCGTCCTCTTCTCACCAGCGACCTCCCGCTGCTGGTCTCCGTCTTCGTCGACGGACATCAACACCGCCGTTGCCGCTGTAGCAAACTCATCGCCGAGTTAGGGTATGAGTTCGACCCCTTGTGCATTCTTTTTACCTCCGATTCTGAGCACAAGGTCAGTGCCATGTTTCTTACCACGTATGAGATCAATCTAACTATCAAAATCTTCCTTTGGATTAGTTTTGATTCTCAAATTTAGGGTTAGGTTTCCACCGAACTCATCCCGGACCGATCGAGTTGTGGAAATCGGTCTCACCAATTTGTCTTAAGCCATTGCACTTGCACTTTTCGGTCTGACCAAAACTTGCAAATCGATGTGACCGAGTTCAACTCTAAGTGAAACCCTAGAAATCTTGGAGTCACCGAACTGTGTCTCGGTCTGACCGATTTCACTAGTTTAGACTCCAAAAGTTGCTTCGGTGTCACCGAGTTTAACAAATTGGTAGCTCTGAAATGCTTTCTGTGGAAAACTAAAGCCAAGTTTTTGACTCACCTGTTTTGAAAAATCTCTGCACTTTGTGATGCTCATCCACTCTATATTATCTATAACTATTCACAAGGTCAGCTTTCAGTTTGCAGTGTCAACCATGTCTGACTAGAGTGACAGCCAGAACAAGTCTGAGGAGCAGTTGAATCTGAGTGAGGGCACTAGTCCCTCTGACAGCTATGACGAAGGCAACATAAGTACTCCTAGCAACCTGCCTAAGGCTACTACTAGGCAGAGGAGGAAGAAAAATTCTGAGTCTGAAGATGAAGACTATGTAGCTGCTGAGGAGGAGGTCGGCTCCAAGAAAAGGGTTGTCAAGAAAGAGTTTGGCACTGCTGCTTCAACCAAGCCTAGTATGGATAAGAAGGCTCCTACAAAGAGAGTGCCCACTTCAAAAGCGAGGGCCTCCAGTCTTGAGACTTCGAAATCAACTCAAGAGGCTGCTGGTGAGGGTAAGAAAAGAGAGGAAAGGTTCAATAAGACCGTGGCCAAAGTCATTGGGAGACACTCTATGATGGAAGACCTAGCTGAGGATGAAGAGGAAGAGGAAGAAGATGTTGGGGAACATAGCAATAATTTAAAATTTTCCTACGTGTCACCAAGATCAATCTAGGAGATACTAGCAACGAGAGAGAGGGAGTGCATCTTCATACCCTTGAAGATCTCTAAGCGGAAGTGTTACAAGAACGCGGTTGGTGGAGTTGTACAGGCAGCGATTCAGATCGCGGTCGATTCCGATCTAAGCGCCGAACAACGGCGCCTCCGCGTTCAACACACGTGCAGCCCGGTGATGTCTCATGCGCCTTGATCCAGCAATGAGGAGGGAGAGGTTGGGGAAGAAAACTCCAGCAGCAGCACGACGGCATGGTGGTGGTGGAGCAGCGTGGTTCTCCAGCAGGGCTTCGCCAAGCACTATGAAAGACGAGGAGGTGGAGAGGTAGGTCTGCACCGAGAGAGACAGAGACTTTCATGTATGGCAGCCCCAAAAACCCCACTATATATAGGAGGAGGGGAGGGGACGGCAGCCCTAGATGGGATGGAGGGGGGCGGCCAAGAGGGGGAGAGAGGGGGCGCGCCCTAGGGTGGGCCTTAGACCCATCCACGCCTAGGGTTTCTCCCTTCTCCCCTTTTGCCGCGCCTTGGGCCTTGGTGGGAGGCGCACCAGCCCACTCAGAGGCTGGTCCCTTTCTACTCTTGGCCCATGCAAGCCTCTGGGGCCGGTGGCCCCTCCCGGTGGACCCCCGGAATCCTTCCGGTGGTCCCGGTACATTACCGGTGATGCCCGAAACCCTTCCGGTGTCGAAATCCTCACTTCCTATATATCATTATTTACCTCCGGACCATTCCGGAACTCCTCGTGACGTCCGAGATCTCATCCGGGACTCCGATCAACATTCGGTCACCACGTACATACTTTTCCTATAACCCTAGCATCATCGAACCTTAAGTGTGTAGACCCTACGGATTCAGGAGGCATGTAGACATGACCGAGACATCTCTCCGGTCAATAACCAACAACGGGATATGGATACCCATGTTGGCTCCCACATATTCCACGATGATCTTATCGGATGAACCATGATATCGGGGATTCAATCAATCCCGTACACAATTCCCTTTGTTTATCGGCATGTTACTTGCCCGAGATTCGATCGTCGGTATCTCTATACCTCATTCAATCTCATTACCGGCAAGTCTCTTTACTTGTTCAGTAACACATGATACCGTGGCTAACTCCTTAGTCACATTGAGCTCGTTATGATGATGCATTACCAAGTGGCCCAGAGATACCTCTCCATCATACGGAGTGACAAATCCCAGTCTTGATTCGTGCCAACCCAACAGATACTTTCAGAGATACCTGTAGTGCACTTTTATAGCCACCCAATTACGTTGTGATGTTTGGTACACCCAAAGCATTCCTACGGTATCCTGGAGTTGCACAATCTCATGGTATAAGGAAATGATACTTGACATTAGAAAAGCTTTAGCAAACAAACTACACAATCTTGTGCTATGCTTAGGATTGGGTCTTGTCCATCACATCATTCTCCTAATGATGTGATCCCATTATCAATGACATCCAATGTCCATGGTCAGGAAACCATGACCATCTATTGATCAATGAGCTAGTCAACTAGAGGCTTACTAGGGACATATTACGATCTATGTATTCACACATGTATTACGGTTTCCGGTTAATACAATTATAGAATGAATAATAGACAATTATCATGAACACAGAAATATAATAATTTCCAATAGCATGAATAATAGACTTTATTATTGCCTCTAGGGCATATTTCCAATAGAAGAGGATGCTGCACCAGCACCTAAAGCTCCAAAGCTGAGGGGGGATGCCATCAAGTCTGGGGCTGCCCCTTCTAAACCCAAGACATCCCCCAAAGCTTCTGCTCCAGCTCCCAAGACTGCACCAAAGAGGATCACAGGGAATATACCAGCTCCTGAGAAGAACAAGGCTCCAGTGCCTGAGACTGAAGTTGAGGAAGAAGAAGAAGAAGAAGAGGCTGAAGCCCAAGTGCTTAGGAAGCTGAAGCCCAAGATCCCAGACCATGATGAAAACCATCCAGTGGCTGGGAATATGAAGATCACAAAGGATGCAGGTCTCAGACTATGGAGACAATCTGATTCATATGCTGTGAGGAGAAGGACTGCTGTGGATTGTAGGTTTCACACCAAGGAGCAGCGGGACTTCTATGAGACCATTCTGCTAGATAAGAAGCCCATTGTTTGCAATATGAAGTGGGTAGACTGGAAGTACATTGACAACAACGAAGACCACTTCCTAGGAGTGCATGAGAGCTTCAGGCTATGTGGGGCAAACAAATTTGTGGGTCAGAAGTTGACGAAGTGGAATGATGAACTCATCAGGCAATTCTACTCCACAACACATTTCTATCCTGCTGGCAGAATTGTCTGGATGTCTGAAGGTACCAGGTACCAATCGACAGTTGCTGAGTGGGAAAAACTGATAAATGCCCCTGCAGAGCATGAGGATGGCATAGATGTATATGCCTAGAAGAAGAAGGATCACAACTCCATGGCTAACATGTATAAGGAGATTCCTGACAAAGCTTTGGAAACTCACAAGATGGGCTCTGTGTACTATCTACTGTCTGGCCTAGCCACCATCAACACTATCCTGAGGCATACCTTGTTGCCAAAGTAAGGTGATCATAGGATGATCAGAGGCCACTCCATTAACCTGCTATAGTTGTTTGATGTTCCCTAGAAGTTCAAAGTGATGAGTCTGATTGTTGAGACAATCAAGAGGACAAATGCAGATCAAAAGAGGTCATGTGGGTATGCTCCACACATCCAGGTGCCCATGAACTCCAAGATGGGCACAAGCACTTACTTGTTGGACAAGAAGCATCTTCCCTTGAGGCCTGATTTTGAGGAAAACACAATTGTCATGAATGCTGAAGATCCCACATCTGCAGAGGCTCAAGAGAAGAGGGAGAAAGCTAAAGCTGAGAAGGCAACAAAGATGGCAAGTGCTAAAGAGGCTTCTCAAGTGTCCCTCAAATCAAATCACGATCAACTTGGATGTCTGATTCAAGCCACCTTGAGGATTGAGAAATGATTGGCCACCCTGACTCAGAACCAAGAGAGCCTGGAGAGGATCATTGAAACTAAATTCTATGATCTTGACTTGAAAGTAACAGAGATGCAAACAACAGTTGAGTAGCTCTAGAAAGAAGTTGAGGAGAGGAAAGGGCATGCTACCGCAGATGCCTTTCAGAGCGTGCCAAGAGGACAGAGATCTGCTGCAGTGCCAGTGACTGACACACGTGCAACTACATCAACACATGTAGCCACAACATCAGTGCCACCTCCAGTTGCCACTCCACCAGCTCCAACAACTTCAACCGATGCATTCGTCCTCAGAGTCCTCTCAACGCCTCCTCCCGAAGATCAAGCCTAGAGAGACGCATATCACTATGCATTTTCGAGCTTTTTAGTAACTTGTTGCCAAAGGGGGAGAAAGTGTATAGATCATAGGCTTCGAGAGAGAGAGAGAGATCTTTGTTACTTTTTTCCTTATTTGCAACTTGTTTGATACTTATTTGTGTGCTTCGTTGGATGATACCTTATCTGTGTGTGAGATACTCATTTGATCAGTGCTTGATCATGTTACTTTAATGCTTGTGCTTGAATGATGCTATTATTTATCTCTTATGTATGATCATTCACTTTGCCTTGGTGATGAGTGCATATTTCATATTCTATCATTTTTAGCGCTCCACCAATATGTATGTGACATAGAAGAGTAATCCATGATCCTAATCGATTGTGCGTTTGCATTCAAAATCAAATTTTAAATTATGCACAAATTTAGGGGGAGCTCTTGCTTATCACATAGTTCTCAAAGCGACGATGTATTTCAATCTTATTATCATTTGTCGAAGCTTTGATCTATATGTTGTCATCAATTACCAAAAAGGGGGAGACTGAAAGTGCAACTATCCCTAGATGGTTTTGGTAATTCCTAACAACATATAGCTCATTGAACTAATGCTCTTTCAAGATGTACATTTCGGAAAGTTCAATGATTGTCATGGCATGGACTAGGAATGTGGACCCCTCAAAATGCTAAGGACACATATTGGCAAAAGCTCAAGACTCTACATTTTCATTTTACCGATCCAAGATCACATTGAGTCCATAGGAAAAGCCAATTGTCGGTGTCAAAACCGGCGGATCTCAGGTAGGGGGTCCCGAACTGTGCGTCTAAGGCGGATGGTAACAGGAGGCAGGGGACACGATGTTTTACCCAGGTTCGGGCCCTCTTGATGGAGGTAAAACCCAACGTCCTGCTTGATTATTCTTGATAATATGAGTAGTACAAGAGTAGATCTACCACGAGATCGGAGAAGCTAAACCCTAGAAGCTAGCCTATGGTATGATTGTATGTTGTCCTACAGACTAAAACCCTCCGGTTTATATAGACACCGGAGGGGGCTAGGGTTACACAGAGTCGGTTACAAGGAAGGAGATCTACATATCCTTATTGCCAAGCTTGCCTTCCACGCCAAGCAGAGTCCCATCCGGACACGGGACGAAGTCTTCAATCTTGTATTTCAATAGTCCAACAGTCCGGCTGTCCGGATACCCCCTAATCCAGGACTCCCTCAGCAGCCCCTGAACCAGACTTCAATAACGATGAGTTCGGCCTGCAGATTGTCTTCGACATTGCAAGGAGGGTTCCTCCTCCGAATACTTCATAGAAGATTTTGAACACCAGGATCATGTCCGGCTCTGCAAAACAAGTTCCACATACCACCGTAGAGAGAATAATATTTCCACAAATCTGATCTGTGACGTACCCCATAGCGTGGCATTACACCATAGCCAGGTCTTTATTCGAATCATTTTTCATAACCCACCTCGGCGTGTTTAGCGAGGCGGTTTCCTTGGCACGTCTTGTCGAATCAGAGATCGTGTCCCCTTATTACGGGATTCCCATCAATACGGACGTGGGTAACCCAACCGTGCCATCAATTACGGTGCTTGGGGGATAAGCGAGTTTTACCAGGCTAGTGGGGGCGCATAGTTTTGTCCGCCCTTATAAAGGGATAAGGTCTCACCTTTTCTACCCACGCCTTCTTCCTCCTTGCTCATCCATTTTCGCGCACTCGAGCTCCAACGCCCAAGTCCACATCCTTCTCCTCAACTCTCTCCAAACATGTCCGGAGCGGGAGGCAAGTGGATGGCCTCCTTCGTCAAGGAGGGACACATCAAAAAGCTACGTGGAGCCGGATACTTAGCCGCGGGTATCACGCACCAACTGCCAGCCCCGGGGCAGGTCGTCCCTACCCCGGAATGTCACGAAAGGGTGGTTTTCCTCCCCCACTTCATCCGCGGACTGGGGTTTCCCCTCCATCCATTCACCCGCGGCCTTATGTTCTATTATGGGCTGGACTTTCATGATCTGGCCCCGAATTTCATCCTCAATATCTCGGTGTTCATCGTCGTGTGTGAGGCTTTCCTCCGCATCCGGCCCCACTTCGGCCTATGGGTGAAGACCTTGAATATCAAGCCGAAGGTGGTTGGTGGCCAACAAGCGGAATGCAGCGGAGCCATGGTGGGAAAAATGCCCAACGTTATATGGCTCGAGGGCTCCTTCGTGGAGACCATAAAGGGGTGGAGATCGGGATGGTTCTACATCACCGAGCCGCTCGACACCTACTGGGTGGCGGCCCCCGAGTTTCGATTCGGAATCCCCACGCGGCTCACTTCCTGGAAGGAGAAGGGTCTGTCCTGGGGTTCATCGGTGGAGCTGGACGGACTCCAGAAGTGTATCCGGAACATGATAAGCAAGAAACTTAAGCTTGTCAACATAGTCCAGGTCATGCTCTTCCGCTGGATCCTCCCGTGTCAACAACGGGATTTCAACTTATGGGAGTTCGACCCGGCCCAGCACCAGACTCTACACGAGCTCTTCGACACGACACATAAGGACATATGGAGGGTGCTGTTCAAGGGTGCCGAGGTCCCTCCTTCTCTTACCGAGGATCGCGGGCTAAGCGCGAAGCGCCCTACGAATTCGGTAAGTTCTGTACATCTGGTAGGATATTTATTTCCCATAGCTTAACCATGTGCGGGGTCTGAGCTCTCATGCCTTTGACAGGACTGGGTGGAGACATCGGAGCAGATTAACTGTCCGGCCCCTCTGCCCGAAGACCCTGCGGATGCTCTCTTGACGGAGATGTGGACTCCGACTCCTTATGAGGTGCCAGAGAAGACCCAGAAGAAGGCCAAGGGAACCCGAAAGAGTTCCCGGCGCCAGGTGGTATCGGACTCATCGTCTGATAACACCGAGACACACTCCTCCCGTGAAAACGAGGAGAAGGAAGATGAAGATTCTCCCCCTCCAGCCGGGGAGACAAGAAAAGGAAGGCCGCCCCAACCAGGGAGGCCGAAGGGTCCAAGAAGGGAAGGACTCTCCTTCCGGACTGCTCCACCACCGCCGCCGACGGCGAAGACGAGTGGCTGCTCAGGGCCAAGCCCCTGGCAAAATCGTAAGTATTCGGATACCAGAGTAACTCATAGCATACCTTTGTCGCACTGCTTCTCCTAACATCGAATATGATTATGCAGTCCGCCCCAAGCCCATATCGACGTATCATCGTCGGACGGTTCCTTGGACACGTCGGACATGAATAGTGATACACTTCCAACCGCCTCCTCTCCTTGCCCTACAGACAATGCCGAGGTATTGTCTCAAGGGGCACCGAGCTGGGCGAGACAGTTCCGGAGGCGCCTCAAGGCGACCTTCCGGACTCCAGGAGCAAAGGGAGCAAGGCTCCCGGGGGCTCCAAGTTCGGCCCTCAGCCGAACACCGCGCCGGAACCTCAAGTGGTTCTGGACTCGGGCAGGCGGCCCCCTTCCAAAAGGGGCAAGCCATCCGTGCCGGTGACCTCTGTCCATCCAGAGGCACCGGACGACCTGCTGGGAGCACTTCGCGGCGCTTCCATAGACGAAGAGCACCGCACTATTATGAGTGCGGTGATCAAGAAGGTTCAGTCCGCCAAGAGCGGACTGACTGAAGCCTGTGCCAGCCTTCTAACAGGCTTTGAGGTAAATATTTAAAATATAGGAAAATATTACCGCATAGACAGTAGCCCCTGATGCTCTGTTTGGTGTTCACAAAGAAAAGTCGAATAGAGGATCAAATAATATCTGCAAGAGTCTAATATAAGTATGTCTGTATGCGTATGCAGGCTTCGCTGCTGACCTCTGCTGCACTGACTGCGGAGGTCGCCGCACTGAAGCAGGAACTCGAGCGGTCTAAGAAAGAGCTCGGCCTTGCCAAGAGGCAGCTCGAGGAGAACAAAGGTAAGTAATACCTTGTCTATATGAAAAAGAAAATGTGGTTGCTAAATGACAGGATCATCATTAATGTGCCAGGGGCCACGACCGAAGTGGCGACCCTGAAGCAAGCGCTGTCCGAGGCCGAAAACAAAGCGGCCGAGGAGCGCACCGAGCGGGAAAAACAAGAGGCATGGGTGGGCGAGGTGCAGCAAGAGCTCCAGGCTCTCGTGAAGAAGCACGAGGCTTTGGAGCTTGACTCGAAGACGTGAGAGTCCAAGCTTGCCGCGGCCCTCGAGAGCACAAAGCATGCCAAGGCTGAAGCCCAATAGGCCCTCCAGGAAATTGAGGCGATGAGGAAGATAGCGGCGGGTAAGGCATTCAATATGCAAAGCAAGCATGTGAAAGTAAATTACTTGTTACTTACCCGAGTCCGGAGCTCTCCAGGAGCATTCGCAGATTTGCCACGCAGCGTGTCGGATGCCGCGAAGTATTACCAGGCCGAGGAGGGAAGCTCGATAGAGAAGTTGTTCTGGTCTCAGTATACTGGGACCGAACACCCGATGCCTATGAGCGACCAGCTGAAGCAACTGGTCGAGCTACACAAGGCGACCGAACAGGCCATGAAGGGCTTTATAGTCCGGATATGGCCTGGCGACTCCCTTCCCAATAGCTACTTCGGCCTGATGAGGTGGCTTGTGGATGCCTGCACACGGCTGGAAGTCATCAAGCGGTCCGCCTGTATCGAAGGTGCCTGCCGGGCTTTTGCCCGTGCAAAGGTGCACTAGGCCAAGATGGACGCCGAGAAGCTGGTGAAGGAGGGGCCGCTGCAGGGCAAGGAGCATCGCCACCCCAAGATGTATTATGAGGGTGTCTTGAAGGGTGCCCGTCTTGTGGCGGACGAGTGTGTGAAGGATGTAATTTTTGAATGAACTTGCTCGTGTGATCCTGTATTATGAAAACTTGTTCATATGCGCTATGCAACGCTTGTTTGAATTTAAAATATTACCTTCGGTGCAGCTGTTTATCAAATCTGAGAGATGGCCAGTCGTCGGCTTCTGCCCCCATGCCACGAGTGTTGCGGTATTCGGGATAAACCTGAGCACTCTTTTCCCCATTTTTGGGTCCTTCGAGGGAGGTACTCAGAACAATGAACAAGGCAATCAGACTATAATGCTTTATCACTCTCACTTAGCCATAGAAGTCTACAATTTTAAATTTTGGCGAAGCCCCTAGTATTCGGAAGGCCAAATTCGGGGTGCTATAAATTCCTTAAGCCGGACAAAGCCGACTCCTTGCTCTAAGCGGCATAAGTCCTTAGGGACTCGAGACCTCTCGAACAGCGACCAGCTCTCGCCTTATCATGACAGTAAGTTTTAGCTTTCTCTACTAAGGTGCTTAGCCCAGATGAACCGGGGCACAATCGCAGTAGTTCTCCCAGTGCTACCTTAGGCGATATAGCGGAACGTAAGTTACCAAAACATGGGAGCCGGGCAAACCCAACTATTGACCCAAGACATGATTCGGAGCTGATGCATATAATGCTATAAGTTCGGGGTGCCGCACCGTCGAAAGTGTTCGGACTTCTCACGCCGTATTATGGGGTATGCTTAAGCCCCTGGCATATTGGCCGTACCAGAGTGTACGGGTGATGAATGTCATGAATGAACATATATATATATAATAAGAATAGAGAATGCGATAATAGTCTAGTGATATGCATTGTTTATTCAAAAAGGTGCGTCGAAGCAGAATGATACAAGTAGTGCGATAAGCAAAAAGTAGGACTATTTGACATGTCCCCTCCAAGGGCAAGCTGAGGAATGGTATTTAAAGCAAGTATTTCACTCGTTATCGGAATCCACATGGGAGTTCCGTGGTGCGATGTAGCTTTCTGCCTCCTTGGTTGTTGTATCATGTGTCCGGCAATCGTACTGCCGGACGGGGCTTCCAGAGATTAAAGTCCTGAAAGAAAGAAAAGTAACAAAGCGGGAAGCCCCTAGTGCGGTTGAGCCACGTCTTGGGGCGTGCCGTAGTCGTGCCCCCCTCCCCACCTGTGCCCATGGTATTTTCAATGTGTAATTATGTACGCGTGGCACGGATTTCGCCGTTTGGCTGGGACTGGGGTGGAGGCCGCATTGCTATGCGAGCTCGGAATGTGCCAGGCGGTCTTGTTGCCGATTACTCCGGGCGCGCTTGAAGGTGTCCGGGTCCTTAATCGCCGAACTGGTGGATTGCCTTAAGAGGCTGCTTTGCACTTCTGCTGCGAGGGCCGCAGTGTGCTCCTCCATGCGGAGAGAGCACTCTGTGTTTCCATTGACTGTGATGACCTCCCGAGGTCCTAGCATCTTGAGCTTGAGGTATGCATAATGCGGTACTGCATTGCATGATAGCCACTGCGGAACGGGACTATATCGAAGATTAACTCCTCGCTTCGGAAGTTATCCGGGGATCTGAAGACCACTTCTAGTGTGACTGAGCCTGTGCAATGGGCCTCTACACCTGGTATGACGCCTTTGAAGGTCGTTTTTGTGGGTTTGATCCTTGAGGGTTCTATACCCATTTTGCGCACTTTGTCCTGATAAAGCAGGTTCAGGCTGCCGCCGCCGTCCATAAGGACTCGAGTGAGGTGAAATCCGTCGATGATTGGGTCTAGGACCAGTGCAGCGAATCCGCCATGACGGATACTAGTGGGGTGGTCCCTGCGATCGAACGTGATCGGACAGGAGGACCATGGGTTGAACTTTGGGGCGACTGGCTCCAACGCATATACGTCACTTAGCGCACGCTTCCGCTCCCTCTTGGGGATGTGGGTTGCGTATATCATGTTCACCGTCCGCACTTGTGGGGGGAACCTCTTCTGTCCTCCGGGGTTCGGCGGTCGGGGCTCCTCCTCGTCATCGCTATGTAACCCCTTATCTTTGTTTTCGGCATTTAACTTGCCGGCCTGCTTGAACACCCAACAATCCCTGTTGGTGTGGTTGGCTGGCTTGTCGGGGGTGCCGTGTATTTGACACGAGCGATCGAGTATACGGTCCAAACTGGACGGGCCCGGAGTGCTTCTTTTGAATGGCTTTTTCTGCTGACCGGGCTTAGAGCCTTTGAATCCGGCATTAACTGTCGTATCCTCGGTATTGTCGCTGTTGATGCGGAGCTTGTGTTTGTTATGACGTGACCTGCCATTGCTATCCTTGGTATCCGAAGTACCATGGTTCTTTGATATGTTATTGCTGCGAGCCAGCCAGCTGTCCTCTCCCGTGCAAAAGCGGGTCATGAGTGTCGTGAGGGCTGCCATAGATTTCGGCCTTTCCTGGCCAAGATGCCGGGCGACCACTCGTCGCGGATGTTATGCTTAAAAGCTGCTAGGGCCTCTGCATACGGACAGTCGACGAGTTGATTTTTATTTGTCAGGAACTGTGTCCAAAATTGCCTGGCCGATTCCTCTGGCTGCTGAATTATGTGGCTCAAGTCATCGGCATCTGGTGGTCGCACATAAGTGCCCTGGAAGTTGTCGAGGAATGCGGCTTCCAGATCTTCCCAACAGCCAATGGATTATGCTGGCAGGCTGTTGAGCCAATGCGAAGCTGGTCCTTTGAGTATGAGTGGGAGGTATTTGATGGCGTGTAGATCGTCACCGCGGGCCATGTGGATGTGCAGGAGGAAGTCCTTGATCCATACTGCAGGATCTGTTGTGCTGTCGTATGATTCGATATTTACGGGTTTGAAACCCTCTGGGATTTGGTGATCCATTACTTCGTCTATGAAGCATAGGGGGTGTGCAGAGCCTCTGTACTCGGCTATATCGCGGCGCAGCTCAAATGAGTCTTGTCTGCTGTGTTCGGCCCGGCCGGATTTACTTTTACTGTATCCGGCGTGACGGTTATCGTCTCGCATAGTGGAGCGCCCTCGTGATCCGTAGATCGATCTTGCGTGTTTTGCTTTGTCCTCCAATACGTCTCGCAGGTCTGGCATATTTCCCCATGCCTTGACATTTTTATTTGAGTGACGTCGGGGTGCGGGCTGAGCTTTTGGCTAAAATGCCTCTTTTCGCGGCCACGAGGTGGCCGATCAGCCGCGTCATACGCTGGAGATGTAGGTTTTGGTGCTTCCTCCTCCAGTCGGGGTAGCAACCTGCGCTTTGGGTAACTCTTGGAGGGGCGTTCGAGTTTATATTCCTCGGCCGCAAGGACTTCAGTCCATCTGTCAGCTAGCAAATCTTGATCAGCTTGAAGCTGCTGTTGCTTTTTCTTAAGGCTATTTGCCGTGGCTATAAGCCGGCGCTAGAAGTGCTCTTGTTCGACGGGATCCTCGTCGTCGTCTAGGCTTGCCTCGTCTTCCGCCGGAGGCATGTAATTATCATCCTCCGCCTCTCCATCTGCCGCTCTCTCGGGAGGGCTGGCTTCTTCGTCCTCCCGTTCTAAATCTTGCTGGTGGGGATTGTTGTCATCTTTGGCACTGTCCTGAGTGCTATTATCTCATGTGTCGGTATCACCGCTTTTGCCTTGGTGAGACTTAGAGCGGCGTCGCTGACGTCGGCGCTTGGATTACCTCTTGGAGGGGTCATCCTCCACTGTCCCGTCGCCATTGCCTTCTTTGGGTGTGTCCACCATATATATGTCATATGATGAGGTGGCTGTCCAGTGCCCTATGGGCAGTGGTTCTTGTTCGCCTCCTGCATCGTCATCCATGCCGTCGATGTCTTCGGAGTCGAAGTCGATCATGCCGGTCAAATCGTCGACAGTGGCTACTAAGTGGGTGGTGGGTGGGCGGCGAATTTCTTCGTCATCTGCATCCCAATCCCGCCGGACATAGTTCGGCCAGGACTCTCCTAACAAGGAGAGAGACCTTAATGAGTTCAGTATGTTGCTGAAGGGCGAGTGCTGAAAGATATCCGCGGAGGTAAACTCCATGATCGGCGCACAGTCGGATTCGATAGGGATTTCGGTCTCACCGATAGGGATTTCGGTGAAACCGAGATGGGATTGCAAACTATTTGTTTCCCTTTGTAACATTTCAGTCTAACCGAGATGAGCGGTCGGTCCCCCGAGTTCATAACACAAACTCTGTGTTTCCTTTTCGTAACGTTTCGGTCTCACCGAAATGAGCGATCGGTCCCACCGAGTTTTCCTGATCAACTCTCTGTTTACCTATTACAGAAATCAGTCCCACCGAATTTATATGACCGGTCTCACCGAGATTATGTTATGCCCTAACCCTAACGAAATCGGTCCCACCGAGTTGACATGTCGGTCCCACCGAAAATCCTAACGTTCACATTTTGAACTAAATCGATCTCATCGAGTTTCATGATTCGGTCCCACCAAGTTTGGTAAATTGTGTGTAACAGTTAGATTTTGTGTGGAGGCTATAAATACCCCTCCACCCATTCTCCATTCATGGAGAGAGCTATCAGAACGTGCCTACACTTCTACCATTCATTTTTTGAGAGAGAACCACCTACTCATGTGTTGAGACCAAGATATTCCATTCCAACCACAAGAATCTTGATCTCTAGCCTTCCCCAAGTTGCTTTCCACTCAAATCACCTTTGCACCAAATTCAAATCTGTGTGAGAGAGAGAGAGAGTTCAGAGTTGGGGAGACTATCATTTGAAGCACAAGACCAAGGAGTTCATCATCAATACACCATCTATTTCCTTTTGGAGCGTGGTGTCTCCTAGATTGGTTATGTGTCACTTGGGAGCCTCTATCAAGACTGTGGAGTTGAACCAAGGAGTTTGTAAGGTCAAGGATATCGCCTACTTCGTGAAGATCTACCCAAGTGAGGCAAGTCCTTCGTGGGCGATGGCCATGGTGGGATAGACAAGGTTGCTTCTTCGTGGACCCTTCATGGGTGGAGCCCTCCGTGAACTCGCGCAACCGTTACCCTTCGTGGGTTGAAGTCTCCATCAACATGGATGTACGATAGCACCACCTACCGGAACCACGCCAAAAATCTCCATGTCTACATTGTGTTTGCTCCCTTTAAACTCCTCCCTTTACATTCATATGCAATGATTTACATTCTGCTGCTATACTCTTATACTTGCATGTGTAGGTTGATTGCTTGACTTGTGCTAAGTTGCTAAAATCTTCCAAGACTTAAAATTGGGAAAAGGACAGATCTTTATTTGGTCAAGTAGTCTAATCACCCCCTCTAGACAAACTTTCGATCCTACAGATGTGCAACTAGGTGAGCAACCTATATGATGCCAACAATAAACACAACAAGTGGAAGCAAAGGATACAACACAATAAGGCTTGCACAAAGTAAAGGGAAGAGATAACCACAAGTGGAGCTGGTGGAGACGAGGATGTGTTACCGAAGTTCCTCCCCTTTGGGGGAAGTACGTTTCCGTTGGAGCGGTGTGGAGGCAGAATGCTCCCCAAGAAGCCACTAGGGCCACCGTATTCTCCTCACGCCCTCACACAATGCGAGATGCCGTGATTCCACTAGTGGTGCCCTTGAAAGCGGCGACCGAACCTTTACAAACAAGGTTGGGGCTATCTCCACATCTTGATTGGAGGCTCCCAACAATACCATGGAGCTTCACAACAATGGAATGTGGCTCTGAGGTGACCTCAACCATCTAGGGTGCTCAAACACCCAAGAGTAACAAGTCCGCAAAGGATTGGTAGGGGAATCAAATTTCTCCTGGTGGAAGTGTAGATTCGGGCCTTCTCAACCAATCCCTAGAAAATCAACAAGTTTGATTGGCTAGGGAGAGAGATCGGGCGAAAGTGATCTTTGGAGCAACAATTGAGCTTGGGGGAAAAGAGGTAGGTCTTCTTGGGGAAGAAGACCCCCTTTTATAGTGGGGGAACCAATCCAATCGTTATACCCTCCTCAGACCACACAGAGCGGTACTACCGCTGGAGGCAGCGGTACTACCGCGAGCCCCAGCGGTACTACTGTGAAGACTGTGAGAAGGGTCCTTAGAGGGGGAAGGTGCACAAGAGCGAGAGCCCAGGCGGCACTAGCATCGGTGGTAGGCGCGGTACTACCGCTCGCGAGCGGTACTGCCGCCACTACTGCCGGTCCTACTGCCGCACAACCCAACACGAGAAGTGACACTCTCAAATCGAGGCGGTAATAGCACGGCATCAAAGTGGTACTACTGCCGAGAGCCCTGGGGCAGTACTACCGCTGATGAATAGCGGTACTACCGTGTGTGGCTCTGGGCGGTACTGCCGGTCGGCAACGCGGTACTGCTACCTCTTGAGCACTGCGTTGGTTTTCGCTTAAAGAGGAAAGGGTGATGCAGCAAAGTAGTGTAAGTATTTCCCTCAGTTTTTGAGAACCAAGGTATCAATCCAGTAGGAGGCCACACGCAAGTCCCTCGTACCTACACAAACAAATGAAAATCCCGCAACCAATGCGATAAAGGGGTTGTCAAGCCCTTCACGGTCACTTACGAGAGTGAGATCTGACAGATATAATAATGATAAGATAAATATTTTTGGTATTTTTATGATACAGATTGAAAGTGAAGATTGCAAAATAAAATAGATTGGAAACTTATATGATGGAAAATAGACCCGGGGGCTATATGTTTCACTAGTGGTTTCTCTCAAGATAGCATAAGTATCACGATGGGTGAACAATTTACTGTCGAGCAATTGATAGAAAAGTGAATAATTATGAGAATATCTAGGCATGATCATGTATATAGGCATCACATCCGTGACAAGTTGACCGACTCCTGCCTGCATCTACTACTATTACTCCACACATCGACCGCTATCCAGCATGCATCTAGAGTATTAAATTCATAAGAACATAGTAACACATTAGGTAAGATGACATGATGTAGAGGGATAAACTCAATCAATATGATATAAACCCCATCTTTTTATCCTCGATGGCAACAATACAATATGTGACATTTCCCTTTCTTTCATTGGGATCAAGCACCGCAAGATTGAACCCAAAGCTAAGCACTTCTCCCATTGCAAGAAAGATCAATCTAGTAGGCCAAATCAAACTAATAATTAGAAGAGACTTGCAAATATAACCAATCATACATAAAAGATTTCAGAGAAGAATCAAATATTTTTCATAGATAGACTTGATCATAAACCCACAATTCATCGGATCTCGACAAACACACCGCAAAAAAGAGTTACATCGAATAGATCTCCAAGAAGATTGAGGAGAACTTTGTATTGAGATTCAAAGAGAGGGAGAAGAAGCCATCTAGCTAATAACTATGGACCCGAAGGTCTAAAGTAAACTACTCACACATCACCGGAGGGGCCATGGAGTTGATGTAGAGGCCCTCCGTGATTGTTGCCCCCTCGGTGGAGCTCTGGAAAATACCACAAGATGGGATCTCTTGGGTACAGAAGGTTGTGGCGGTGGAAATAGGGTTTCGTGGTTCTCCTAGATGTATGCAGGGTGTATGAGTATATATAGGAGGAAGAAGTAGGTCGGTTGATCCATGAGGGGGAGGGCGCGCCCAGGGGGTAGGCGCGCCCCCTGCCTCATGGACTCCTCCTCTGTTTCTTGACGTCCACTCCAAGTCCTCTGGATCATGTTTGTTCCAAAAATCACGTTCCCGAAGGTTTCATTCCATTTGGATTCCATTTGATATTCCTTTTCTACGAAACACTAAAATAGGAAAAAAACAGCAATTTGCACTGGGCCTTGGATTAATAGGTTAGTCCCAAAAATAATATAAAAGTGTAAAATAAAGCCCATTAACATTCAAAACAGATAATATAATAGCATGGAACAATCAAAAATTATAGATACATTGGAGACGTATCAAGCATCCCCAAGCTTAATTCCTGCTCGTCCTCGAGTAGGTAAATGATAAAAACAGAATTTTTTATGTGGAATGCTACCTAACATAATTCTCAATGTAATTCTCTTCATTGTGGCATGAATATTCAGATTCGAAAGTTTCAAGACAAAAGCCTAATATTGACATAAAAATAATAATACTTCAAGCATACTAACTAAGTAATTATGTCTTCTCAAAATAACATGGCAAAAGAAGGTTCATCCCTACAAAATCATATAGTTTGGTCATGCTCCATTTTCGTCACACAAGAATGCTCTCATCATGCACAACCCCAGTGACAAGCCAAGCAATTGTTTCACACTTTAGTAATCTCATTTTTTTTTCAACTTTCACGCAATACATGAGTGTGAGCCATGGATATAGCACTATGGGTGGAATAGAATATGATGATGGGGGTAATGTGGAGAAGACAAAAAAGGACAAAGTCTCAGATCGACGCGACTAATCAATGGGCTAGGGATATGGCCATCAATTGATGTCAATGCAAGGAGTAGGGATTGCCATGCAACAGATGCACTAGAGCTATAAATGTATGAAAGCTCAACAAAACAAACTAAGTGGGTTGCATCCAACTTGCATGCTCACGAAGACCTAGGGCATTTGAGGAAGCCCATTGTTGGAATATACAAGCCAAGTTCTATAATTAAAAATTCCCACTAGTATATGAAAGTGACAAAATAAGAGACTCTCTATCATAAAGATCATGGTGCTACTTTGAAGCAAAAGTGTGGAAAAAAGGATAGTAGCATTGCCCCTTTTTATAAAAAAATTGGGCCTTCCTTTTTTATTTGGTCTTTCTCTTTTTTATTTGGGACAATGCTCTATTAATGATGATCACCACACTTCTATTTATTTACAACTCAATGATTACAACTTGATACTAGAACAAAGTATGACTCTATATGAATGCCTCCAGCGGTGTACAGGGAAGGGCAATGAATCAAGAGTGACATGTATGAAAAATTATGAACGATGGCTTTGCCAAAAATACAATGTCAACTACATGATCATGCAAGGCAATATGACAACGATGATGTGTGCCATGATAAATGGAACGGTGGAAAGTTACATGGCAATATATCTCGGAATGGCTATGGAAATGCCATAATAGGTAGGTATGGTGGCTGTTTTGAGGAATATATAAGGAGGTTTATGTGTGACAGAGTGTATCATAACATGGGGTTTGGATGCACCGGCGAAGTTTGCACCAACTCTCAAGGTGAGAAAGGGCAATGCACGGTACCGAAGAGGCTAGCAATGATGGAAGGGTGAGAGTGCGTATAATCCATTGACTCAACATTAGTCATAAAGAACTCAAATCCTTATTGCAAAAATCTACAAGTCATCAAAAATCAAGCATTACGTGCATGCTCCTAGGGGAATATATTGGTAGGGAAAGACCATCGCTCGTCCCCGACTGCCACTCATAAGGAAGACAATCAAATAACACCTCATGTTTCAAATTTGTTACACAACGGTCACCACATGTGCATGCTACGGGACTTGCAAACTTCAATGCAAGTATTTCTCAAATTCACAACTACTCAACTATCACACTCTAATATTACCACCTTTATATCTCAAAACAATTGTCAAGTATCAAACTTCTCCTAGTACTCAATGCACTTTTTATGAAACTTTTTATTATACCGATCTTGGATGCCTATCATATTAGGACTAAATTCATAACCAAAGAAAATTACCATGCTGTTCTAAGGGACTCTCAAAATAATAGATGAAGCATTATAGATCAATAATTTCTGTAAAATAAAACCACCACCATGCTCTAAAAGATATAAGCGAAGCACTAGAGCAAAATTATCTAGCTTAGAAGGTATAAGTGAAGCACATAGAGTATTCTAATAAATTCCGATTCATGTGTGTCTCTCCCAAAAGGTGTGTACAGAAAGTATGATTGTGGTAAACTAAAAAGCAAAGACTCAAATCATACAAGACACTCCAGGCAAAACACATATCATGTGGTGAATAAAAATATAGCTCCAAGTAAAGTTACCGATGGACGAAGACGAAAGAGGGGATGCCTTCCGGGGCATCCCCAAGCTTAGGATTTTGGTTGTCCTTGGATTTTACCTTGGGGTGCCTTGGGCATCCCCATTCTTAGGCCTTGCCTCTCCTTGTTCCATAATCCATCACATCTTTACCCAAAACTTGAAAACTTCACAACACAAAACTTAAAAGAAAATCTCGTGAGCTCCATTAGTAAAAGAAAACAAACCACCACTTCAATGTACTATAATGAACTCATTCTTTATTTATATTGGTGTTAAACCTACTGTATTCCAACTTTTATATGGTTCATAAACTTTATTACTAGCCATAGATTCATCAAAATAAGCAAACAACACACGGAAAACAGAATCTGTCAAAAACAGAACAGTCTGTAGTAATCTGTAGGTTTCAAATACTTACGGAACCCCAAAAATTCTAAAATAAATTTCTAGACGTGAGGAATTTATGTATTAATTATATTCAAAAAGAATTAACTAAATATCACTCTCCAGTAAAACATGGAAGCAAATCTCGTGAGCGCTAAAGTTTCTATTTTTACAACAAGATCGCAAAGACTTTCCCCAAGTCTTCCCAAAGGTTCTACTTGGAACAAACACTAATTAAAAGCATAAAACCACATCTAAACAGAGGATAGATGAATTATTTATTACTAAGCAGAACCAAAAAGCAAAGAACAAAAAATAAAATTGGGCTGCCTCCAAACAAGCGCTATCGTTTAACGCCCCTAGCTAGGCATAAAAGCAAGGATAGATCTAGGTATTGTCATCTTTGGTATGCAATTCTTCAATAAAACACTGATATCCCTTAGGAGTTTCCTTGTTTTTATTAATGATTAAACTCCTCAGCAAGAAATCAAGAAAATCATTTGTAGCAAAAGGTTCCTTAATGATAGCAAGAAAGTTGGGGTGAACACTTATGGATTTGAGATCCGCATTTTCCTTACTAGAAGTTTCACCCTTATTTTTAGGAACGTACATTAGTTTGGCAACTTTGGTAGGAGGATTTGAAGTATTCCTTACAGCAGAAAAAGTGGACCCCAAGTTGGTAATAATACCCTCAACTTTATCAATTCTAGTGGAGTCTTGGTCTATTCTTTCATTAACTACGGGTTCTTTTTCTTTAAAACTTTTCAGAGTAACTCCTACCTTAGATCCATATTGGGTAATTTGGTTATGGATCTTTTTATCCAAATTCTCAATCAATTCCACAGTGGCAACTTCATTTTCAATAATATCAAGCCTGTGCATAACATGTTCCAAAGTTAACATAGTTCCATTAACCAAGAGAGGTGGTGTGCCAAACAAATCTATCATAGCATTATAAGAATCAAAAGTGTGGCTACCCAAGATATTTCCTCCGGTAATGGTATCAAGAATATATCTATTCCAAGGAATGATTCCTACATAAAAATTGCGAAGACGAGCGACAGTAGATTGCTTCCTAGTAGATCTATTTTGTGCATTGCAATTTCTGTACCAAGCATCTTTTAGATTTTCTCCCTCCCTTTGTTTAAAATTAAGGACCTCATTCTCGGGAGACAAAAGAGTAGATAAAGCACTAGCCATAATGACGAAGCAAGCAATCCAACACACATCAAGCAATCCAACACACAAGCAAACAAGAAACAAGCAAAAGATGCGAACTTGAGAAGAGAAGGGGAACGGAAAAAGAGGGTGAAAGTGCAACTATCCCTGGGTGGTTTTGGTAATTCCTAACAACATATAGCTCATTGAGCTAATGCTATTTCAAGATAAATATTTCAGGAAAGCTCAATGATTGGGATGGCATGGATTAGAAAGTGTACCCCTCAAAATGCTAAGGACAAAAGATTGGCTCAAGCTCAAAGCACAAGACTCTACATTTTACTTTTAGTGATCCAAGATCACAATGAGTCCATAGGAAAAGCCAATACTATTAAAAGGGGCTGAGGTGTTGCTTAATGAGTTACTTGCTCAAAATGCTTAGTGATATGCTCCAAAAACCCTCAACTACTTTCTCATATCCCATATGTCCCAAACCAAAAGTAAAACTCGGCCCCACCGAAATCTTCTATCTGGCGCCACCGAGTTCACTCGACATAGCCACTGCCAGAAACCCTAGTCACTTCGGTCTCACCGATAGGGATCTCGGTCTCACAGAGATGGGATTGCAACCTTTCTGTTTCCCTTCGTAACGTTTCGATCCAACTGAGATGAGCGATCGGTCCCACCGAGATTGCAATGCAAACTCTCTGTTTTCCCTTCGTAACGTTTCGGTCTAATCGAGATGAGCGAATCGGTCCCATCGAGTTTTCCTACCAACTCTCTATTTGCCTAGTACCAAAATTGGTCCCACCGAGTTTGTGTAATCGTTCTCACCGAGATTACGTTATGCCCTAACCCTAATGGAATCGGTCCAACCGAGTTGGCATGTCGGTCGCACCGAAATGCCTAACGGTCACATTATGAACCAAATCGGCCTGACCGAGTTTTATGATTCGGTCCCAACGAGTTTGGTGATTTGTGTGTAACGGTTAGATTTTGTGTGGCGGCTATATATACCCCTCCACCCACTCTTCATTCATGGAGAGAGCCATCAGAATATGCCGTCACTTCCAACATACATTTTCTGAGAGAGAACCACCTACACTTGTGTTGAGGTCAAGATATTCCATTCCAACCACATAAATCTTGATCTCTAGCCTTCCCCAAGTTGCTTTCCACTCAAATCATCTTTCTACCAAACCCAATCCTATGAGAGAGAGAGTTGAGTGTTGGGGAGACTATCATTTGAAGCACAAGATCAAGGAGGTCATCATCAACACACCATCTATTACCTTTTGGAGAGTGGTGTCTCCTAGATTGGTTAGGTGTCACTTGGGAGCCTCCGTCAAGATTGTGGAGTTGAACGAAGGAGTTTGTACGGGCAAGGAGATCGCCTACTTTGTGAAGATCTACCCTAGTGAGGCAAGTCCTTTGTGAGCGATGACCATGGTGGGATAGACAAGTTTGCTTCTTCGTGGGTGGAGTCCTCCATGGACTCGCGCAACCGTTACCCTTCGTTGGTTGAAGTCTCCATCAATGTGGATGTATGATAGCACCACCTATCGGAACCACGCCAAATATCTCCTTGTCTACATTGCGTTTTCTCCCTCCAAACTCCTCCATTTACCTTCATATGCAATTGTTTTACATTCCGCTGCTATACTCTTAGAATTGCATCTGTAGGTTGATTACTTGAATTGTGCTAAGTTGCTAAAATCTGCCATGACTTAAACTTGGGAAAAGGCTAGATTTTTATTTGCTCAAGTAGTCTAATCACCCCCCTCTAGACATACTTTCGATCCTACAGGTGGTATCAGAGCTTTGGTCTCCATTTGCTTTGATTTCCATAGCTTTTGGTGATCATAGCCTTGGTTTCACAACCTAGGAGAGTATGGCGTCTAGTGAGGGAAATTACCACCGTAGAGGTCCTTACTTTGATAGTACAAATTTTGCTAGTTGGAAGCATAATGTGAAAATGCATATTCTTGGACATAACCCCGCCGTTTGGGCTATTGTGTGTATTGGCTTGTAAGGTGAAATCTTTGATGTGAGAGAACCGAACCGTGATGCTTGCGCGGAAGAGTTGAAGATGCTGCAATACAATGCTCAAGCTTGTGATATTCTCTTCAACGGATTGTGCCACGAAGAATTTAACAAAATCAGCCGTCTTCAGAATGCAAAGGAAATTTGGGATACTTTGATTGATATGCACGAAGGTACTGACTCCATCAAGGAATCCAAATTGGATGTGCTTCAAAGTCAACTTGACAAGTTCAAAATGAAGGATGGTGAAGGTGTCGCTGAAATGTACTCTAGGCTTGCTCTCATCACAAATGAGATTGCCGGCTTAGGAAGTGAAGAGATAACCGATAGATTCATCATCAAGAAGATCCTAAGAGCCTTGGATGGAAAATATGATACCGTGTGCATATTGATCCAAATGATGCGCAATTACAAAGATCTCAAGCCAACGGAAGTCATTGGAAGAATTGTTGTTCATCAGATGTCACTCAAGGATAAGGAAGAGCTTCACAACAAGTCAAGTGGTGCTTACAAAGCCTCATGTGATACTCCCACATCATCAAGTGAGAAACAAACCTTCAACGAAGAATTGAGCCTAATGGTGAAGAACTTCAACAAGTTTTACAAGAGTAGAAGTAAGGAAAGAAGTTCCAAGTCAAGGTCCTACAATGATAAAAGTTCTTCCAATCGTGAGCGCAATTTCTACAATTGTGGAAGACCCAGACACTATTCCAATGAGTGTACGGCTCCCTACAAAAGAATAGAAGATTCTCCTAAAAGAATAAGTAGAAGAGAAGAATCACCACCAAGAGAGAGAAGGAGTAGAGATGACCGTTATGAATGAAGAACATCACGAAGAAGCAATGATTCGGGAAGGAAGGACAAGTCATCGAAGAGCCACACAAAATGAAGACATCAAGCTCATGTTGGTGAATGGGTATATGGCTCCGACTCCGACGATCACTCCGAGAGAAGTTATCACTCCAACTCCGAATATACTCAAGATGAAGGTGTTGCCGGTCTAGCATTTGTGTCAACCAACTCCTACGACATATTTGACTCACCAAATGAAGGTATGGGAGGATTCTTCATGGCTAAAGGCCCAAAGGTATCACACCCCGAGTATGTTGATTTCAATAGTGATGAAGATGATTTGGTAGGTGATGATGATTTACTTGTTGACAACTCTAGTTATGAAAACTATGACGAAGTTGCTATTAATCATGCTAATCAAGATAAAATGAATGACAATGATAAGAAGGAGATTGAGCATCTAACTAAAGAACTAAACACTCTTAAGTTAGCTCATGAAACTACCTTGGAAGATCATCGAGAACTTTTAAAGACTCATGAGAAGCTATGTTTTGAAAAGCTCAACCTTGAGCAAGAGCATGAGTTCTTAAAAGCAATCAATGATGATCTTTGCAAGAAAAGTTCTTCTTACACTGCCAAGCGTTTACTCTTGTCTACTTACATGCCACAAGTTAAATCTAACAACAAGAACAAGAAAGATTCATCTTCTAGTAGTAACAACAATCATGCTAAATCCAATGTTGTTGCCTCTAGTAGTTCTCTTGATTCCACTAATGATTCTCTTAGCCAATTTACACTTGAGCAATAAAATAGCTTATTGAAGGCAATTATAGATAAAGGTGTTTACAAGAGTCTTGCCGGAAGTAAGCAATTTGAGGAAATTGTACACAAGCAAGGAAGACACCGGAAGAATCAAGGTGTTGGTTTTGAATGAAAGTTCAATGCCAATGGAGTTGAGTGGGAAGAAGATCAATACCCAAGACAAAGTTTGTTCCTCAACAAGAGAAGTATGATCCTTCTTATTTCCAAGGAACACAAGCTCAAGATGATCTTCCACCACAAGACCACAAGCTAAAAGGCAAGGACAAGCTTAAAGAGGAGATTTTTGCATTTGAAGAAGCACCTAAGGCCTTGGTCAAGTGGGTTCCCAAGACTACATCAAGTTCCACTACAATCAAGTACGACTACAACTCCAAGGATTCCCATAAAGATGGTGTGGATCCCTAAGAAGAAGAACTAGAGAGTTCTTGAGGGTGACTCCCCCAACATACTTCACTCTTATCATCTTGGCAAGGACAAGTGCAAACAACTTCCAAATCGTGCACTAGTTCAAGGAGTCACAAACCCTCTTATTGGTAAGACAAGGGACAAGGTAACCTAATGCTTTCATGGACATGATCCAATGTGAACATCACTCCATGTATATGGATATCCTTGTTTGTTCCTTGTGGGACTAACCCGTGTAGGTATTGAAAGTGCAACTCGCTCCAAAGGATTGCTCCAAATGATCTACATCAACATTGAGCATCTACATATTCAACACCTACATGAAGTCATCATCGACAAAACCCAAGGTTAGTTCATCCCTCTAAGGGGGATATCACATCTAGGGGGAGCTTTACTCCGATCAATTGAGCAAAAGCAACTCTAATGATGCGAGCACAACAATGCTTTATGTAAAAGTGACAACCCCACTTGCACTTAAACGATGAGTATGACCTATGACCAAATGTTCTCATTTGACTCCTAAGTCAATATACTCATATATAGATGACCTAGTCATCGCCAATTTTTTTGATAGATGCTAGAGTGATTGTGCATGCTTTGTCACATATTTCATTTGCCATTTTATTGTGTGAGCATGTTGGATGCATATTTTACTCATTCGAGGACATCCATTTGTTGCTTTGATTGTTTGGCTTTTCTCTCTTTTGCTAAATATATGGACAAGAATGCCTATGAACGCCCTCTAGCTATCTATGTTTTTCTCGTCTCAAACTGTATTCATGCTACATCACAAAGTTTGATCAAGTCAGATTCAAACCACTCTGTGGTAGGAGCACTTGGAGTCCCCGATTCGTCATAGACTTAAACTTCCAAAACCTCTTTGTGCATTTCGGTATGACTGAGTCATCCATTTTGGTCACACCGAGATCACTAAGTTGATCTAGGTTTTCAATCTTGGTGCAACCGATTTGAACTTTTCGGTCACACAGAGTTGCAGCAACCGCTTGCGATTCTGCATCTTGGTGCCACCGAGTTGTTCCACTCGGTCACACCGATAGGGTCGGGATATATAAACCCACGGGTTAGATTTTGGAAATTTCTTCGAAAGCTCTCAGCCCGCGCGTATCCTGCTCCGTCGCCTCGGGTCTCCGGATCGTCCTCTCATCGCCAGTGACCTCCCGCCGCTGGTTTCCATCGCCGTCAACGGATTTCTTCCCCTTCGTTGCCGCCGTAGCGAACTCCGCCGAATTAGGGTATGAGTTTGGTCCTTTGTGCTATTCTTTTTACTCTGATTCGTAGCACATTACTTTGCCATCACCATGATCACATATGAAATCAATCTATCCACTGAAAACATCCTTTAGATTAGATTGGATTTGAAAATTTAGGGTTAGGTCTCCGCCGAACTCATCTCGGACCGACCGAATTGTAGAAATCAGTCTCACCGATTTGGCTTAGGCCATTGCAGTTGCACTTTCGCTCTGACCGAAAACTACAAATCGGTGTGACCGAGTTTGATTCTTTGTGAGACCCTAGCAGTCTCGGTGCCACCAAACCGTGACTCGGTCTGACCAAGTTCACTAGTTTAGGTTCCAAAAGCTGCTTCGGTATCACCGAGTTTACAAATTGGTAGATCCGAAATGCTTTCTGTGAAGAACTAAAACTAAGTTTTCAAGTCATCTTTTGAAAAAACTATGCACTTTGTGATGCTCATCCACTCTACCTCATCTATATCTATTCACAGGGCCTACTGTCAGTAAGTTTGTAGAGATGTCTAACTAGAGCGACAGCTAGAACAAGTCGGAGGAACAGGTGCAATTGAGTGAGGGCACTAGTCCCTCTAGCACTTCTGAGCACACCAAGAAACTTGCCCAAAGCAGCCACTAGGTCAAGGAAGAAGAAAACCTTAGAGTTTGAAGATGAGGACTATGTGGTTGTTGAGGAGGAAGTTAGCTCAAAGAAGAAGGTGCTGAAGAAGGAATATGGCACATCTGCATCAACTAAGCCTGGCTTGCACAAGAAGGCCCCTGCGAAGAGGGTGCCAACCTTAAAGGTGAGAGCCTCCACTGCTGAAACCTCCAAGCCAACTGTAGAGGTTATTCGAGAAGGAAAGAAGAGGAAGGAAAGGGTCAAGAAGACCACTGCCAGAGTGCTTGGTAGATTCTCCATTATGAGAGATCCAGAAGAAGAGGAGGGGGAAGAGGATGTTGCACTAGCTCCCAAGTCTCAGAAGCTCATGGGAGATGCAATTAAGTCAGGGGCTGCTCCATCTAAGCCCAAATCTTCTCCCAAGGCTGTTGCTCAGAAACCCCCAAAGCCCAAGAGGAACACTAGGAGTATACCTGCTGAGGAGAAGAACAAGGCCCCAGTGCATGAAGCTGAAGAAGAGGATGATGAACCCCATGTTTTGAGGAAGTTGAAGCCCAAACTTCCTAACCACAATGATGCTCATCCAGTTGCTGAGGACATGCACATAAGGAAAGATGCAGGACTGAGATTATGGAGACAGTCTGATCCGTATGCTGTTAGGAGGATGACTGCAGTTGACTACAATTTCCATACAAAGGAACAACAAGACTTCTATGAGACAATTTTGCTTGACAAGAAGCCCATTGTGTGTGACATGAAATGGGTCGATTGGGAATACATCCAGGAAAATGAAGATCATTTCCCAGGAGTATATGACAGCTTTAAGGCATGTGGAGTAGATGAGTTTGTTGGACAAAAGCTCACCAAATGGAATGATGAGCTGATTATGCAGTTTTACTCCACTGCCCACTTCTATCCAGATGGGAGGATAGTATATATGTTTGAGGGTACCAGGTACCAGTCCACAGTTGAAGAATGGGCCAAGCTAATCAATGCCCCCGAAGAACATGAAGATGACTTGGATGTGTTTGCCACCAAGAAGAAAGACCACAACTCCATGGCAAACATGTACAAAGAGATCCCTGATAAGGCTTTGGAAACACATAAGCTTGGATCTGTACACTTCTTGTTGTCTGGTATGCCTACCATTATCTGGATATTAAGGCACACGTTGCTACCCAAGTCAGGAGATCGCAAGATGATCAGAGGACACTCCATCAACATGCTGCAAAATTTTGATGTCCCTCAGAAGTTCAAAGTTATGAGCTTGATTGTAGAAATGGTCAAGAGGACCGCTACTGATCAAAAGAGGACTTGTGGGTATGCTCCACATATTCAGGAGCTCATCAATTCTAAGATGGGCACATGAACTTATTTGCTACACAAGGAGCATCTACCCCTACATCCAGAGTTTGAAGACAACATTGTTGTGATGAATGAGGAGGAACCATCATCAGCTCAAGTCCAAGAAAAGAGAGCCAAAGCAAAGGCCGAGAAAGCTGCAAGGATGCCAAGTGCAGAAGAAGCATCTCAAGTTTTCCTCAAGACAAAGCAAGATCAATTAGGCTATCTGATTCAAGCTACACTGAGGATTGAGAAGGGCTTGGCCACCCTGACTTAGAATCAGGAGAGCTTGGAGAGGATTGTGGAGACAAAATTCTATGATCTTGATCTAAAGGTGACTGAGATTCAGACTGCAGTTGAGCAGCTTCAGGAGGAAGCAGAGGAGAGGAGAGGAAAAGCAACTATTGATGCTTTTCAACGTGTGCCACGAGGTCCAAGGTCTGCTGCAGTGCCGGTTTCAGATGCTAGAGCTACAGTGTCAGCACCAGCAGCTACAACTCCAATGCCACCTCCAGCACCCACTCCACCTCCACCAGCTCCAACTACATCATCGGAAGCCTTCGTCCTTGGAGTTCTCTCTACACCACCTCCCGAAGACCAAGCCTGAGAGACGTATAACACTATGCATTTTCAAACTTTTTGGTAATTTGTTGCCAAAGGGGGAGAAATATGTATAGATCATAGGCTTCGAGAGATAGTGTCTTGCTTTTTATCTCTCTTTCTTTTGGTTGAACTTTTTATTGTGTGCTTGTGTGAGATACTTTATGTCCTTGTGAGATACTTATGTGATCATGTAGTTGATCATTTGCTACCTTAATGCTTGTTGAATGATGCAATCTTCTATATCTCATATATGATCATTCACTTGCTTGGTGATGAGTGCATGCTATTAATTTCTATCATTTTGAGCGCTCCACCAAGATGTATGTGACATGGAAGAGTAACCCATGATCCTAATCGATTGTGCATTTGCATTCAAAAGCAAATTTTTAATAATGCACAAATTTAGGGGGAGCTCTTGCTTATCACATACTTCTCAAAGCGATGATGTATTTCAATCTTATTATCATTTGTCAAAGCTTTGATCGATATGTTGTCATCAATTACCAAAAAGGGGGAGATTGAAAGTGCAACCATCCCTAGGTGGTTTTGGTAATTCCTAACAACATATATCTCATTGAGCTAATGCTATTTCAAGATAAATATTTCAGGAAAGCTCAATGATTGGCATGGCATTGATTATAAAGTGGACCCCTCAAAATGCTAAAGACAAAAGATTGGCTCAAGCTTAAAGCACAAGACTCTACATTTTACTTTTAGTGACTCACATTGAGTCCATAGGAAAAGCCAATACTATTAAAAGGGGCTGAGGTGTTGCCTAATGAGTTACTTGCTCAAAATGCTTAGTGATATGCTCCAAAAACCCTCAACTACTTTCTCATATCCACATATGTCCCAAACCAAAAGTCAAACTCGGCCCCACGTAAATCTTCTATCTGGCGCCACCGAGTTCACTTGACATAGCCACTGCCAGAAACCCTAGTCTCTTCGATCTCATCGATAGGGATCTCGGTCTCACCGAGATGGGATTGCAACCTCTCTATTTCCCTTTGTAACGTTTCGGTCCAACCGAGATGAGCAATTGGTCCCACCGAGATTGCGATGCAAACTCTCTGTTTTCCCACCGTAACGTTTTGGTCTAACCGAGATGAGAGAATCGGTCCCACCGCGTTTGCCTGACCAACTCTATGTTTGCCTATTACCAAAATCAGTCCCACCGAGTTTGTGTAATCGGTCTCACCGAGATTACGTTATGCCCTAACCCTAATGGAATCGGTCCAACCGAGTTGACATATTGGTCCCACTGAAATGCCTAACGGTCACATTATGAACCAAATCAGTCTGACCGAGTTTTATGATTCGGTCCCACCAAGTTTGGTGATTTGTGTGTAACGGTTAGATTTTGTGAGGAGGCTATATATACCCCTCCACCCACTCTTCATTCATGGAGAGAGCCGTCAGAATATGCCTTCACTTCCAACATACATTTTCTGAGAGAGAACCACCTACACTTGTGTTGAGGTCAAGATATTCCATTCCAACCACATAAATCTTGATCTCTAACCTTCCCCAAGTTGCTTTCCACTCAAATCATCTTTCTACCAAACCCAATCCTATGAGAGAGAGAGAGAGTTGAGTGTTGGGGAGACTATCATTTGAAGCACAAGATCAAGGAGTTCATCATCAACACACCATCTATTACCTTTTGGAGAGTGGTGTCTCCTAGATTGGTTAGGTGTCACTTGGGAGCCTCAAGATTGTGGAGTTGAACCAAGGAGTTTGTACGGGTAAGGAGATCGCCTACTTCGTGAAGATCTACCCTAGTGAGGCAAATCCTACGTGGGCGATGGCCATGGTGGGATAGACAAGGTTGCTTCTTTGTGGGCCCTTCGTGGGAGGAGCCCTCCGTGGACTCGCGCAACCGTTACCCTTCGTGAGTTGAAGTCTCCATCAACGTGGATGTAGGATAGCACCACCTATTGGAACCATGCCAAAAATCTCCGTGTCTACATTGCGTTTGCTCCCTCCAAACTCCTCCCTTTACCTTCATATGCAATTGTTTTACATTCCGCTGCTATACTCTTAGAATTGCATGTGTAGGTTGATTACTTGAATTGTGCTAAGTTGCTAAAATCTGCCAAGACTTAAAATTGGGAAAAGGCTAGATTTTTATTTGCTCAAGTAGTCTAATCACCCCCCTCTAGACATACTTTCGATCCTATAGAGGGCAAATAAAACGACAAGGGTGAAGTGGGGGAGAGGAAAATGAGAGGAAAATGGCAAATAATGTAATGCGAGGGATAAGAGTTTGTGATGGGTACTTGGTATGTCTTGACTTGTGCATAGACTCCCCGGCAACGGCGCCAGAAATCCTTCTTGCTACCTCTTGAGCATTGCGTTGGTTTTCCCTTGAAGAGGAAAGGGTGATGCAGCAAAGTGTAAGTATTTCCCTCAGTTTTTGAGAACCAAGTCCCTCGTACCTACACAAACAAATAAGAACCTCGCAACCAACGCGATAAAGGGGTTGTCAAGCCCTTCACGGTCACTTATGAGAGTGAGATCTGACAGAGATAATAATGATAAGATAAATATTTTTGGCATTTTTATGATATAGATTGAAAGTAAAGATTGCAAAATAAAATAGATTGGAAACTTACATGATGGAAAATAGACCCCGGGGCCATAGGTTTCACTAATGGCTTCTCTCAAGATAGCATAAGTATCACGGTGGGTGAAAAAATTACTGTCGAGCAATTGATAGAAAAGCGAATAATTATGAGAATATCTAGGCATGCTCATGTATATAGGCATCACGTCCATGACAAGTAGACCGACTCCTGCCTGCATGTACTACTATTACTCCACACATCGACCGCTATCCAGCATGCATCTAGAGTTTTAAGTTCATAAGAATAGAGTAACACATTAAGTAAGATGACATCATGTAGAGGGATAAACTCAAGCAATATGATATAAACCCCATCTTTTTATCCTCGATGGCAACAACACAATACGTGTTGTTTCCCTTTCTGTCACTGGGATCGAGCACCGCAAGATTGAACCCAAAGCTAAGCACTTCTCCCATTGCAAGAAAGATCAATCTAGTAGGCCAAACCAAACTGATAATTCGAAGAGACTTGCAAAGATAACCAATCATACATAAAAGATTTCAGACAAGAATCAAATATTGTTCATAGATAGACTTGATCATAAACCCACAATTCATCAGATCTCGACAAACACACCGCAAAAAAGAGTTACATCGAATAGATCTCCAAGAAGATCAAGGAGAACTTTGTATTGAGATTCAAAGAGAGAGAAGAAGCCATCTAGCTAATAACTATGGACCCGAAGGTCTGAAGTAAACTACTCACACATCATTGGAGGGGCCATGGAATTGATGTAGAGGCCCTCCGTGATCGTTGCCCCTTCGGTGGAGGTCCAAAAAAGGCCCCAAGATGGGATCTCTTGGGTACAGAAGGTTGCAGCGATGTAAATAGGGTTTCGTGGTGCTCCTGGATGTTTTCAGGGTATATGAGTATATATAGGTGGAAGAAGTAGGTCGGCTGAGCCACGAGGAGCCCACAAGGGGGAGGGCGCACCCAGGGGGGTAGGCACGCCCCTGCCTCGTGGACTCCTTGTCCATTTCTTGACGTCCACTCCAAGTCCTCTGGATCACGTTTGTTCTAAAAATGACGCCCCCGAAGGTTTCATTCCGTTTGGATTCCATTTGATATTCCTTTTCTGCGAAACACTAAAATAGGCAAAAAAAATAGCAATTTGCACTGGGCCTTGGGTTAATAGGTTAGTACCAAAAATAATATAAGTGTAAAATAAAGCCCACTAACATCCAAAACAGATAATATAATAGCATGGAACAATCAAAAAATTATAGATACGTTGGAGACGTATCAGGTACTACCGTTGGATCGCTATCAAGCTCACTTCCGAGACAACGAAGAATCCTCCAAAGATGCGGGAAAGAGTTCCGGTGCAAAGGAGACGTGTACGTGTTGATTCCACCCTAACGTTTCCAATATGGACCCCCTCTTAATAGTACGATGTTTCCAACGACTCAAGTCCACCAAAACTGAAACGAAGGAAACACACCGTCTTCTCCTTAAACACCAAGGGCAAAGAATCATCTCGCGCCAATGAATTAATATCTGAAATGCTCAATGCACATGATTAGTCGGCAAAAGTATTGTCATCAATCACCAAAACCACTTAGAGAGTGACATGCCCTAACACCGTCAGGATTGGAGGTGATGGCAGTTAGGGTTCCTCTTGGGCCACTCACACGGAGCGACACGGGAGTGAGACTAAGTTAGGTAAGCTATTGTCATTTTCTGTGTTAAGCTGTTCCAAGTGCGATTTAGGCATACACACAAATATCATGAAATGGATTCACATAATCACGATAAGGACTAGCATCATGGATGTGCAACTTTGACAATGATATACACACACTTTGCTATTCGTAGAAACGTTGCTTTGCAATAATAAAAATTGTTGAAAAGTTAGGTGATTTCACGATTAATTTCTATAAATAAATCATGACTAAAATAATAATTATCATGCATAGCTCTAACACACTAGAGGAATTGAACAACATCATCGCACAAGTAGCTGTAAACATAATGAGATAGTATATGGGAACATGTCACATGTACTAATTGATTGTACTAAATGAAGTATCCATGACTTCTGCATAGACAAGGTTGTTAGTGTAGACTGGTCGAAGTAGATGGCGATGGAGGTTACAGGATCCGGCGTCACCTGACTTGGAAGGAAGATGACTCGTAGTGGTGACCATGTCATGGAAGCGCTTCCCAGAAAACCAAGTTTGCTATCTCTTGATGTAGGATCTAAAGGGCGAGAGGTTCGAGATGTACTAGATTCATGAAATATTTAAGAAGAAAAATTATAGCATTGTTGTGCATATCTTTCATACGAACATAAGCTCAAAAAAATGTTTCATCACTAGATTCCATTATTGTATCAACATGCATGCCAGTTACCTTGGATTTTGCTACTAAAAATTTATAGGCAATGGTCCAATGATCATAATAATTTAGAAAGACACAATCCATTGTCTTTGGTTTGAGCTGGTGTTTATTAGAGATTGGTATGTTGAGTTTCGCTAAGCATTCACAATTGCGTAAATGAGAAAGTGATGATTTTTTCCAACCCAGTCGTCGTAGAGTTTTTTCCTTTATTCTTGTTTGAAACTATATTCATGATAAGACATGAATTTAAAAAATTCTCTCCACCATGCAATAGATAAATCATCAGCGTTAAACATGGCATTCACCAAATCTATCCACATGTGGTTTTTGCTCTCAGCAATCCCATTTGATTGGGGCGAATAAGTGATTTCCTGCAAATGCACAGGGCTGGTTGAAGCAAACTTTTGTGGAAGTATCATCCCAGTTTTCATATCATTCTCGTCGAAGAGCTAAGACAAGTATTACTGCAAGCGTTTAGATCACACTCTATGTGTAGTCTCGAAAAGACTGAGTAGTTAGGTATCTACAAGAATTGTGGTGAGGATAGAACGGTAATGGTTTAAAGTAACAATACTTAAATAATACTATAAGTAAATAACATTACTCCAATAAAGGATATTTGAGTACTCGCCTCCTATGTGCCTTTGTGGGTGAAAGTTGACGAGTCCCTTTAGTGATCCCATAAAGGAGCAGAAAGGATTCTCACCTTTTCCTAGAGGTGACCCTGAGTTATGAAACCCACGAGAGGAAGTGCACCTTTAAGAAAAAGGTTTCTAGAAAGATTTGCAAGAGTATTAAATTCTAGTTTTTGGACTGGATCGAAATCAAGTTGCACAATTGAACTCTTTAAAAAAATAGGCATGGGTATTAGGACTTATTAATACAACCATATATTTGCGTGGGATCATCATGATTTGTTTGTGCCCTCGAAGTCATCCATCAACATGTGTTTGGAATCAAAGTGTGAGATATGTCCAAATTACATCTTGACCGGAGCGTGCCCTGCATCAAGAGTCATTTGTCCAACCAAAGGCCTTATCCGTCGCGCAGGGTGCCTCCGTAATTAAGATAAAATAAGACAAAAGCATTGGGTGTTTGATACGTCTCCAACGTATCTACTTTTCTTAACGCTTTTCCTTTTGTTTTGGACTCTAATTTGCATGATTTGAATGAGACCAACCCAGGACTGGCGTTGTTTTCAGCAGAACTACCACGGATGTTGTTTTTGTGTAGAAATAAAAGTTCTCGGAATGGAACGAAACTTTGCGGGGAATTTTTATATAATATATAAGAATTTCTGGAGCCAAGACCTACCGAAGGGGGGCACCTGGGCGGGCACAACCCACCAGGGCGCGCCCCCCACACCAGGCGCGCCCAGGTGGGTTGTCCCCACCTGGTGGCCCCGCCGACCCTGAAACTAATGCTATAAAATCCTATTTTCGGAGAAAAAAGAGGAAGAAAGAATTATCGCGATCCACGAGAAGGAGCTGCCGCCAAGCCCTGTTCTTCCTCGGGGGGGGTGCAAATCGGGAGTCTGTTTGGGGCTCCAGAGAGGGGAATCTTCGTTCTTCATCATCACCAACCCTTCTCCATCGCCAATTCCATGATGCTCCCCATCGGGAGTGAGTAATTCCTTCGTAGGCTCGCTGGTCGGTGAGGAGTTGGATGAGATTCATCATGTAATCAAGTTAGTTTTGTTAGGGCTTGATCCCTAGTATCCACTATGTTCTTAGATTGATGTTGCTATGACTTTGCCACGCTTAATGCTTTTCACTTTGGGCCCGGGTGCCATGATTTCAGATCTGAACCATTTATGTTATCACCATTATATTCATGTTCTAGATCCGAGTTGCAAGTTATAGTCACCTACCACGTGTTATGATCCGGTAGCCCCAGAGTGACAATAACTAGGACTTCTTCCGGTGATTACCGTAGTTTGAGGAGTTCATGTATTCACTATGTGTTAATGCTTTGTTCTGGTTCTCTATTAAAAGGAGGTCTTAATATCCCATAGTTTCCAATATGGACCCTGCTGCCACGGGAGGGTAGGACAAAATATGTGATGCAAGTTCTTTTAATAAAGCACATATGACTATTTACAGAATACATGCCTACATTATATCGATGAACTGGAGCTAGTGCCGTATCGCCCTAGGTTATAACTGTCTCATGATGAATATCATCCAACTAGTCACTAATCCAATGCCTACGAATTTATCCTATATTGTTTCTGCTAAGTTACTACTGCTATCATCACTGTTACACTTGCTACAAAACTATTGCTATCACTATTACCGTTACTATTGCTCCTGCTACTACTATCAAAATTATCATACTACTGTGCTACTGATCACTTTGCTGCAGATAATTAATCTCCAGGTGTGGTTGAATTGACAACTCAGCTGCTAATACCTTCAAATATTCTTTGGCACAACTTGTGTCGAATCTATAAATTTGGGTTGAATACTCTACCCTCGAAAACTGTTGCGATCCCCTATACTTGTGGGTTATCAAGACCTTGAACATAATTAGTCTAATTAATTTTGTATTTTTGTTAGCGAGTTAAACAGTTAATGATAGGGGGCCCACCCCTGTTGACCGATCAACCTTGACTGGTCAACTAGGACGCCCTGGACCCACTGCTAGCCCCTGCATACAATCTGTGTACACAGGGCTAGGTACCCGTAGCATTTTAATCTTTATTTTCGAATTAAAATTAATTTCAGAATATTATTAAAACTTTAAAAAATCTTAGAAAATAGTCCGTAACTCGGATGAAAAAAATTTATACATGAAAGTTGCTCAGAACAAGGAGATGAATCCAAATACGTAGCCCGTTCGTCTGCCACATATCCCTACATAGGGAACACGGAAATTCCCCCCTCCGGTTCATCTGTCCAAAAACGTGGAACACCGGGATACTTTTCTGGATGTTTCCCCTCTTCGCCGGTAGCACCTAGTACTGCGTTAGGTCAACCCAAGCGCTGCACTTTGCCATGTTATGCTTTGTGATGCTTTGATTGCTCTGTTATTTATTGTGTTCCCTCCGTTACTTCATTCCGGTAAATCCCCAGAGCGCGGTTGAACCAGTGATCGACTACTTCACCTTCGAGGGTCCGTTTCTGTCTGCAGAGCAACCAGGCAAGCCCTCCCTTTGATCAACCTGATATCGCTTATTCCTTCTCTCCACTACTTGCATTAGAGTAGTGCAGCATGTTACTGCTTTCAGTTAATCCTATTCTGATGGATAGCATGTCTTTGCTACTACTGTTGTTACCTTTACGTGCAATCCTAAATGCTTAGTATAGGATGCTAGTATTCCATCAGTGGCCCTACATTCTTGTCTGTCTGCCATGCTATACTATCGGGTCGTGATCACTCGGGAGGTGATCATGGGTATATACTTATATACATAATATATGATACTTGTGGTGACTAAAGTCGGGTCGGCTCATAGAGTACCCTCGAGTGATTCATGGATTGGAACCGAAAGGACGTTTTGTCCTCACGACCCTCTGAGTGGACCTTTGTGGCAGAGCGACAGGGCAGGTTGAGACCACCTAGGTGAGAGGTGGGCCTGGCCCTGGTCGGCGTCCACGGTTACATCAATTAACATGCTAAATGAGATCTTGGTATTTGATCTGAGTCTGGCCACTGGCCTATACGCACTAACCAACTATGCGGGAACAGTTATGGGCACTCGATGTCGTGGTATCAGCCGAAGCCTTCTTGACGTCAGTGACTGAGCGGTGCACGCTGGATTGGACCGTAAGCCTGCGCTTGTATTAAGGGGGCTAGGTCTGCTTCCGGCCGCGTTCGCAACGTGCGGTGTGTAATGGGCGATGGGACCAGACCCCTGCGTGCGTAGGATTTAGACCGACGTGCTGACCTCTCTGTTGTGCCTAGGTGGGGCTACGACGTGTTGATCTTCTGTTGCTAGGCATGAACCAGGAAAGTGTGTCCGACCAGAGGGATCGAGCGTGTTGGGTTATGTGGTGCACCCCTGTAGGGAAGTTTATCTATTCGAATAGCTGTGTTCCTCAGTAAAAGGACAACCCGGAGTTGTACCTTGGCCTTATGACAACTAGAACCGGATACTTAATAAAATACACCCTTTCAAGTGCCAGATACAACCCGGTGATCGTTCTCTCACAGGGCGACGAGGGGAGGATCGCCGGATAGGTTTATGCTATGCGATGATACTTGGTTAACTTACCATCTACTCTCTTCTACTGCTTTAGGATGGAGGCTGCCAGAAGCGTAGTCTTCGATAGGACTAGCTATTCCCCTCTTATTCTGGTATTCTGTAGTTCAGTCCACAGATACTATCCATTTCATTGATACTAGTATAGATCCTTGCTTGCGAGTACTTTGGATGAGTACTCACGGTTGCTTTGCTCCCCCTTTTTTCCCCTTTCCTTTCTTCTCGGTTGTCGCAACCAGATGCTGGAGCCCAGGAGCCAGACGCCACCATCGACGACAACTCCTACTACACTGGAGGTGCCTACTACTATGTGCAGACCGCCGAAAATGACCAGGAGTAGTTTAGGAGCATCCCAGGCAGGAGGCTTGTGCCTCTCTCGATCTGTATCCCTGTTTGTGCTAGCCATCTTATGACAACTTGTTTAACATATGGTTGTACTCAGATATTGTTGCTTCCACTGACTCGTCTATGATCGAGCTCTTGTATTCGAGCCCTCGAGGCCCCTGGCTTGTAATATGATTCTTGTATGACTTATTTTATTTTTAGAGTTCTGTTGTGATATCTTCCCGTGAGTCCCCAATCTTGATCGTACATGTTTGCGTGTATGATTAGTGTACGGTTGAATCGGGGGCGTCACAATAGGAAAATCATGAATATCTTTAGGAAGTTTGGCTCCAAGAAGAACTCCAAGGGTGTTATTGGGGAGTCATGTGATAGTGATCTCCATCCTCGGAGGTTGGCGAACGTACGGCCGTGTGAATGGTCGCACACCCCATTCTTGGAAGAGGCTGGAATTCTTCAGGAGTTCATGCAATATGCTGCAAATGCCGGCCTCACCAACTTCATTGCAGATGAGTGCGAAGAGCACCAAATCCTCACAAACATTTTTGTTCAGAGCTTTACTTTCCTGCCAAGGAATAATCCTCCTAAAGTTTGATTTATATGTTGAAAACCATCAGATACCACTTACTGAATTTTGTAACATATGCATGATCCCTTCTGATTTGAGATTGGCCAAGCCTAGGCCGGCTGGGTTTGAGGCATTTTATCGCACTTTGACCGTGGGAGATGAGACAGGGGTGTCAGCTACCACTGCCGCTGGCTTGCATTTTCCTGTTGTTCATTACTTTGCACTTTTCATTGCAAAATGCTTGCTTGCTAGAGAGAAGGTGGGTGCACTTAATTCACCAGACCTTGTTATTTTACTTTGTGCACTGGAGGGCAACGACACTTATAGCTTGGGAGCTATTGTGGCTCGTCGCCTCCATCTTAATAATCTCAGGGTAAAATCTATGGCGGGATTTATGCTACTCGCTTTGCAGCCCACTTTAATGTTGGGATACTGTGATAGCCTCGCTTAATAGGGATGATAGACTACTCATATCAATAAGCAATTCCTTCTTTTCCGGGAGCCCATTTGGACAGAACTCCAAAGTTAAGCGTGCTCAGCTTGGAGTAGTGCCAGGATGGGTGACCGACCGGGAAGTTGCTCTCAGGTGCGCACGAGTGATGACGAAGTGCATAGAAAAGACTAGTATTGATCTGTGGGGCCAGTATAGATCCCACCAGGAGTAACGACCACTGGCGGGTGTGTCCGGGGCGTTACAATTTGGTATCAGAGACGACCCTCGCAGTTACATGGATGGTTGCGGACAGGTGTGCGGTCATGTTGTTAATGACGTTTGTGACCCGTCGTGGCACCCGACATGGCACATGTACCGGACTGGATGCACAGACGTATGTGCCAAGAGGGAACGTTCCTGTGGCCTGACGAGGACGTCAGTTCCTCTGAGTGGGGGTGTATGTGATAGCCTGGCTTAATAGGGATGATAGACTACTCATATCAATAAGGAATTCCTTCTTTTTCGGGAGCCCACTCGGACAGAACTCCAAAGTTAAGCCTGCTCAGCTTGGAGTAGTGTCAGGATGGGTGACCAGCCGGGAAGTTGCTCTCGGGTGCGCACGAGTGAGGACAAAGTGCGCAGAAAAGACTAGTATTGATCTGTGGGGCCAGTCTAGATCCCTCCAGGAGTAACGACCACTGGCGAGTGTGTCCGGGGCATTACACATACGCACTCATGATTACCCTCTGACCAAGGTTTACCTAGACCGTGCAGCCATGGAGCATCATCATTTTCTTGCACGAGATTATCCTAACATTCCTATTCCTTATAACTTGGTCTTTAGCATTGAAACTCATGATATTATTCCATTGTCTGCCCCTGCTTTGTTCGATCCTGTTGCCAGGGGCGGATATAAGATCAAGCCTGCAGACATCATCGCCTACCGGAATGCTCAGGCTGCCGAGGAGGCAGCACAGAAGGAGTCATCATGATTACCCTCTGACCAAGGTTTACCAAGACCATGCAGCCATGGAGCATCATCATTTTCTTGCACGAGATTATCCTGACATTCCTATTCCTTATAACTTGGTCTTTAGCATTGAAACTCATGATATTATTCCATTGCCTGCCCCTGCTTTGTTCGATCCTGTTGCCAGGGGCGGATATAAGATCATGCCTGCAGACATCATCGCCTACCGGAACGCTCAGGCTGCCGAGGAGGCAGCACAGAAGGAGCCTCCACAGTGGGATTAGTGGATGCCCGCTCCTCAGTTCCCCTACTAACATCCAGATTACTGATCGATTACCAAGTTAGGCCAAAAGCCTAAGCTTGGGGGAGTACGTGTTTCTCACCGACATTAAATTCATGTCCACTTATTCATCTTGTCGGTGTTCACACTTTTTCATTGTATCATCCATGCTTAGATTTATTTTTCTTGCTTTCTTCTTATGTGTTTGAAAAACTTTAGAAAAACCAAAAAAATTAGTTGTAGCTAGTTTACTTTCTATGCATGTTTAGCTGTAGTATTAAAAGGAAAACCCAAAAAGATTTCCTTGTTCTTCTTTTGCTTGTTTTGGAGGTTTCCTTTGTAAACATTTTTTTCTCGTTTTTGCTTTTCCCTTTTATTTGCTTGTTCAAGAAAACCAAAACTCCAAAAATATTTCAGTGTGTTTCTCTGAATTTCTTTTCTTTTATTCGAGTTGTACCAAAGAGAAGACCACGAAGAAAATGTTGAGTGTCTCTCATATGAATAATTGTTGAACTAATAAAGAGCCCATTTTACCTCGTCTTCTCCCGTGGAATAATATTTTTTGCAGATTCCAGCTTAGTCCATGGCACTCTTGCACTATTATTATTTTTCACATCGTTCGGTCATGGAAGTGAAAGGCAATAATGACGATATTCGATGAACTGGCCGTGGTAGAGAGAAACTGGTATGAACTCAACTTGTTCTGTTTGTGTAAATATGTTTAACCTAGTATCCATGATTTAGCCCATTATGATTAAACATGTTTGCAATGACAATTAGAGATTATAGTTTCTCATGCCATGCATAAGTAGCCGGGAGTGGATAATGATTTATCTTGGATATCAATATTGCGTTAAAATGATTGTGATATAGTATGATGATATGGTATCCTCCTCTGAATGTTTGAGTGGCTTAACTTGGCACATGTTCATGCATGTAGTTGAAACAAAACCAACATAGCCTCTATGATATTTATGTTCATGGTGATCACATCCTACTCATTCCAGTGTCCAATGTTACTTATGCATAATGCATGATCATGATCGTTGTTGCTCTCTAGCTGGCCGCTTCTCAATCTAATTGCTAGCCTTCGCCTATACTAAATGGGGATTCTGCTTGTACATCAAAAACCTTGAACCCAAAGTTATTCCAGATGAGTCCACCATATCTACCTATATGTGGTATTACCCTGCCGTCCTATGTAAATTTGCATGTGCCACCTCTAAAAACTCTAAAATATTATCCATTTTGTGTGCTGGATCGTTCATGGAACGACAAGAGGTGGTCGGTATCTTCAATGCTAAGCGGGTTATTCTCAGATCGAGTGTTCATTCACTCTCCATCGCATGAGAAAAGGGTGGTATTAGGGATGCCCAGTCCCAAACTGCAAAATACAAAAAGAGTTAATCGCTTGAATAATCAAACAAACACTCCCAATGGAGTCAAACCTTTACTTTTATCGCTTGGGAACCGCCACTAGCCTATTTAGCATGGGAGATATTGATAACTGATTGTCATGAAGTAAATGAGAAGGGTGCATGTATCAAAATATCATTTATCTCAGTTTAAAAAACTTGAGCTTTGGCACCTCTGCAAATCATTGCTTCCCTCTGCGAAGCGACTTTCTATTTACTTTTATGTTGTGGCATCACCTTCTAAAATAAGCGCTAGAAACTAAGAGAGCCCAAGTGTCATGACTTATGCATTGTGTGTAGCTAATGTTGGGTACATCATGACTGGATCTTTTTAACCATGAATTACAATGTTTACTCACTGCTTGGACTTTGGAGGTGCTCTGCATTTATGTTTTGCGGTCTCAGAAAGGGCTAGTGAGATACCACTATTGTCATACTATATCATGGTTGTTTTGACAACGTGTTGCCGTTCGAGATGTCTTGTTATTGGTTGCTAGCTAATTATGTCATTCATATGAGTTAATATAATGTTTAAGAGTTATTGTCGGCATGGTTAGTTATAATGTTGGCTGAAAACCTGGGTGCCATTTAAGCTTATTTATGCAAACAAGAGCAAAAGAGTTCGTAAAAGTTGTTCTGTTTCACTTTGAGTTTATCAACTGAATTACCTGAGGACAAGCAAAGGTTTAAGCTTGGGGGAGTAGATACGTCTCCAACATATCTACTTTTCCTAACACTTTTCCTCTTGTTTTGGACTCTAATTTGCATGATTTGAATGGAACAAACCCCGGACTAACATTATTTTCAGCAAAAGTACCATGGTGTTGTTTTTGTGCAGAAATGAAAGTTCTTGGAATGGAGCGAAACTTTGCGGGGAGTTTTTATATAAAGTATAAGAATTTCTCGAGCCAAGACCTACCGAAGGGGGCCACCTGAGTGGGCACAACCCACTAGGGCGTGCCCCCCTCACCAGGCGCGCCCAGGTGGGTTGTCCCCACCTGGGGGCCCCGCAGACCCTGAAACCAATGCTATAAAATCTTGTTTTCGGAGAGAAAAAGGAGGGAGAAATAATTATCATGATCCATGAGATGGAGCCGCCGCCAAGCCCTATTCTTCCTTGGGAGGGCAGATCTGGAGTCCGTTTGGGGCTCCGGAGAGGGGGATCTTCGTTCTTCGTCATCACCAACCCTTCTCCATTGCCAATTCCATCATGCCCCCCACCGGGAGTGAGTAATTGCTTTGTAGGCTCGCTGGTTAATGAGGAGTTGGATGAGATTCATCATGTAATCGAGTTAGTTTTGTTAGGGCTTGATCCCTAGTATCCACTATGTTCTTAGATTGATGTTGCTATGACTTTGTCATGCTTAATGCTTGTCACTTTGGGCCCGGGTGCCATGATTTTAGATCTGAACCGTTTATGTTATCACCATTATATTCATGTTCTAGATCAGAGTTGCAAGTTATAGTCACCTACTACGTGTTATGATCCAGTAACCCCGGAGTGACAATAACAGGGACTTCTTCAGATGATTACCGTAGTTTGAGGAGTTCATGTATTCACTATGTGTTAATGCTTTGTTCCGGTTCTCTATTAAAAGTAGGCCTTAATATCCCTTAGTTTCCAATATGGACCCCGCTGCCATGGGAGGGTAGGACAAAAGATGTCATGCAAGTTCTTTTAATAAAGCGCGTATGAATATTTACGGAATACATGCCTACATTATATCGATGAGCTGGAGCTAGTGTCGTACCGCCCTAGGTTATAGCTGGCTCATGATGAATATCATCCAACAAGTCACCGATCCAATGCCTACGAATTTTCCTATATTGTTTCACCTAAGTTACTACTGCTATCATCACTATTACACTTGCTACAAAACTATTGCTATCACTATTACCGTTACTATTGTTGCTGCTAATACTATCAAAATTATCATACTATTGTGCTACTGATCACTTTGCTGCAGATAATTAATCTCCAGGTGTGGTTGAATTGACAACTCAACTGCCAATAGCTCCAAATATTCTTTGCCTCCCCTTGTGTCGAATCCATAAATTTGGGTTGAATATTCTACCCTCGAAAACTGTTGCGATCCCCTATACTTGTGGGTTATCAGTGTTTAATTACTACACCTCTTGTATCCCTAGAGATAGGATTCATGTCACCGTACTAAACCTTTCTACCTGGTGTTTAGAATGGCGTTTCACTGCCCCTAGCCTCTTTGCGGCTCGATCTCCATGATCCTGTGTACTTGCATGGAAAAGATCACGAATGAGACAAGAGACAACTACAAAGCAATTTATTCAACACATACAAGAAATCAAAGTAATTCTATCGATTCCTCCAACAAATACATAGGTGATAACCCACAAGTGTAGGGGATCGTTTGTACCCTTTTTCGATAAATAAGAGTGTCGAACCCAACGAGGAGGTAAAGGTAGAACCAATATTCCATCAAGTTCTATCGACCACCGATACAACTCTATGCACACTTAGTGTTTGCTTTACCTAGAACAAGAATAAAACTAGAAGTACTTTGCGAGAATAAATTGCAAGATAATAAAAGTAGGTAGCTTTTGTCACATAAGAAAGTTATTTGTCCCTAGGTGACCGATAACTAGATCGGTGATCATTATTGCCATTTTTTATGAGGGAGAGGCATGAGCTAACATACTTTCCGTACTTGAATCATATGCACTTATGATTGGAACTCTATCAAGCATCCGCAACTACCAAAGATCATTAAGGTAAAAGCCAACCATAACATTATGTACCAAGTCCTCTTTACTCCCATACGCAACAACCCACTTACTCGGGTCTATGCTTCTGTCTCTCATGCCACCCACTATAAGTGAATCATGAACATATTGCAACACCCTACAGCGAGGATCCCTCACGTCTACGCGATACGGATGGAGTACACATGAACTTGCACGAATGGCCTAATAACCCACAAGTATAGGGGATCGCAACAGTTTTCGAGGGTAGAGAATTTAACCCAAATTTATAGATTCAACACAAGGGGAGCCAAATAATATTTTAAGGTATTAGCAGCTGAGTTGTCAATTCAACCACACCTGGAGATTAATTATCTGCGCAAAGTGATCAGTAGCAAAGTAGTTTGCTAGTTTTGATAGTAGTGACAGCAACAATAGTAATAGTAACAGTGATAGCAGTAATTTGTAGCAAGTGTAACAGTGATGATAGCAGTAGTAACTTAGCAGAAACAATATGGAAAATTTTGTAGGCATTGGATCGGTGACTTGTTGGATGATATTCATCACGACACAGTTATAACCTAGGGCGATACGACACTAGCTCCAGTTCATCGATATAATGTATGCATGTATTCCGTAAATAGTCATACGTGCTTTATTAAAAGAACTTGCATGACATCTTTTGTCCTACCCTCACGTGGCAGCGGGGTCCATATTGGAAACTAAGGGATATTAAGGCCTCCTTTTAATAGAGAACCGGAACAAAGCATTAACACATAGTGAATACATGAACTCCTCAAACTACGGCCATGACCGAGAGTGGGCCTGGTTGTTGTCACTCCGGGGTTGTTGGATCATAACCATAGTAGGTGACTATAACTTGCAAGATCGGATCTAGAACATGGATATAATGATGATAACATAAACGGTTCAGATCTAAAGTCATGGCACCTGGGCCCAAAGTGACAAGCATTAAGCATGGCAAAGTCATAGCAACATCAATCTAAGAACATAGTGGATAGTAGGGATCAGGCCCTAAAAAACCAACTCAATTCCATGATGAATCTCATCCAACTCCTCACCGACCAGGGAGCCTACGAAGGAATTACTCACTCCCGGTGGGGAGCATCATGGAATTGGCGATGGAGAAGGGTTGGTGATGACGAAGAACGAAGATCCCCCTCTCTGGAGCCCCAAACGGACTCCAGTTCTGCCCTCACAAGGAAGAACGGGGCTTGGCAGGGGCTCCATCTTATGAATCGCAATAATTCTTTATCCCTGATTTTTTCTAGAATAATGTGATTTTATAGTATCAGGGGGTCATCAGCGGGGCCACCAGGTGGGTACAATCCACCTGGTTGTGCCCAGCCAGGGGCCCCTCTCTAGTGGGTCTTGGCTCCAGAAATTCTTATTATTGGTATAAAAAATCCTTGCAAAGTTTTGTTCCATTCCGAGAACTTTCATTTCTGCACAAAAACAACACCATGGTAGTTCTGCTGAAAACAACGTCAGTCCGGGGTTAGTTTCATCCAAATCATGCAAATTAGAGTCCAAAACAAGAGGAAAAGCGTGAGAAAAAGTAGATATGTTGGAGACGTATCAACTCCCGCAAGCTTAAACCTTTGCTTGTCCTCAAGCAATTCAATTGATAAACTAAAAGTGAGAAAGAAAAACTTTTACGAAATCTTTTGTTCTTGTTTGCAAAAATAAGCTTAAACAACACCCATGTTTTCAGCCAACATTATAGCTAACCATGTCAACAATAACTCTTAAAGATTATAATGACTCATATCAATAACATAATCAGCTGTCAGGACCCCGACTCAATGCCACATCGATCTAGCATGTAACACCTCATATCACTTTGCGGCCTCACGCACGGTATTCCCACGGGTGTCGTCTTACCTTTGCCCGGGACCGTTTGCGCCTTTTGGCACACGTATATGACAGTGTCGCTAGCATCCATATGATAAGGAGCCCGGGCTGACATGGCTAGTCGTAAACCCAAAGCGGCACAGACTTACAGGGACAGGCATCCATGACCCAGCATCGAACGTGTCGGTCATCAGCGAGTGAATCCAGGCTGTAGCACTGGGCTAGCAGGACTCCGGTGAACCGGGCTGTAGCGGGCTAGCAGGACTCCGGTATTCATCGCGTGACATTTCCCCGAAGGGACAGACACAGGAACGAAGAAGGACACATGCCGGCCAGCCTAAGTGTTCCGGAGCAGCAGCAAGCTACCATGGCTCAGTGGAAACACTAGGAGACATTTCCCGGTAAGAGAGGCTACTAAGGATAAACAACTAGATAGCCAGATCCCACACATACCAAGCATTTCAATAACATACACACAATATGCTCGATATGTGCAAATACAACATGGCATCACAACATGACTCTACGACTCAAGTAATTTATTCAATAGGCTCCGAGGAGCGAGATATTACAAACATGGGTCTCATGACCCAACATTCAGAGCATACAAATCAAAGCACAAGCGGAAGCTATCATGTCTGAGTACAGACATCTATTAATGAAAAAGGCTGAGAAGCCTGACTATCTATCAGATCCTGCCGAGGGCACAAGATCGTAGCTGAGGTAACAAGCTAAACGTCGAAGACCATACGGAACTACTAGCGAGACTGAGGTCTCTCTGCAAAAACATAAAATAGGCAAACGTGAGTACAAATGTACCCAGCAAGACTTACATCAGAACTAACTACATATGCATCATTTTCAACAAAGGGGATGGTGGGGTTTAACTGCAGCAAGCCAGCTTTGACTCGATGGCTATCCTGAACTACGACTGCAATGTAACTCTTTTGAGGTGGCGCACACGAGTCCACATATTCACCATATCAATACACCACTATGGATCCGCTCCCGTCTCCCTACGAGAACGCCATCCATAGCACTCACGCTTATCTTGCGTATTTTAGAGTATCCACTTTCACTTGTCTATGAACTGATATAAGCAACCCAGAAGTCCTTTTCCGCGGACACGGCTATTCGAATAGATGATGTTAACCCTGCAGGGGTGTACTTCTTCATACATGTTTCCACCACTTAGCGTCTGCACACGACATGTGCTCGGCAGACTTCAAGCGAAAGCCGACGTGGGTGTAGACCACGACCTACCTAAACACTCAAGTCTCTAGTCCAGGTTTATCGCCTATTCGGGTTCCATCCATGAGGAGATCCGGCCGGAGTTTCGCTCACAGCCCCAAACGATGTGAACAGGGTTCCGTGACACCAAACGGGCGCCCGGTTTACCCGGCCACGTGCCTACCGCATCACAGCCCACCCCTATGGTCAGCGCTGTCCACGGCCTCCAGCATACTACAAACACCAGAAACTACTTGCAACTCCTGGACAGAGGACTAGGGTGAATAAGAAGTCGAGCGGGGTCATATTTCAGGGCCCAATGTATGGTAGTAGCTGAATCATGGATCACAAACATAGAACTCAGTTCCTGAGGACGGCTTCAATGAGACAACCCACCATGTACTCCTACATGGCCTCTCACCGACACCTTTTACCAAATCGTGTTCACACACTTAGCTCACACATAGTAGGACATGTTCACACACCTCTGATTCATCCCCGATGAATCAGACCTGACTCAACTCTAAGCAGTAGCAGGCATGACAAACAAACATGAATGAGTAGGCACAACAGGGCTCAAACAACTCCTACTCATGCTAGTGGGTTTCATCTATTTACTGTGGAATGACAGGTCATGCAAAGGATAAAGGGGTTCAGCTACCGCAGCAAGTAACAGATGAATCGATGTTGTCCTAATGCAGTAAAAGAGAGCAGGAGCGAGAGAGTGGGATTGTATCGGAATGAACAAGGGGGTTTTGCTTGCCTGGCACTTCTGAAGATAACATTGAGTCTTCATCAGTGTCAACGATCACATCATCGGTATCACGTCTATCGAGAGGGGACAAATAACGGCAACATAGAAAGGAACACAATCAATGCAATGCACAATATGATGCATGATGATGACATGGCAATATGAATGTGTTTTGGGCTAATGCAACTAGCAACAGATTAAATGAAGTTGGTTTGAATACAAGATTCAAATTTAAACTCCATATGTGATTATTCAAATGCCATTTAATTGATTTGTGCTAAACAGCACCTATAAGTTGTTCTAACATGCATGAAAATGGTACAGATGGATTCCTTGAATTTTTCTGATAATTTTTCATATATAAATTATTTAATTTGGAGTTACGGTTAATTTTCTATGATTTATTGAAGTTTTAGGCATTTTCTGGAATTTTCAGAATTAAATTAAATCTAGAAAACATTACTGCGTCAGCATGACGTTGGCATGACGTCAGCAAGTCAACAGGGGCCGGCTCGGGTCAAACCTGACGTGTGGGGTCCACACGTCAGTGACACAGGAGCTAATCCCGGTCAAACCCAGCGCTGACTGGGGTTTGACCAGGGGTGGGGCCCACTGTCAGTGGCTGTGGGGGTGTTTAGTGTGGTCATTAGTGCTAACTAAATCAGCGCCACGTCACCAGCCACCGGAGTGTCGCTGGCGACGACCACGGCCGACAGCGGAGGTGCACCGTGCGCTCGCTACGGAGCACCATTTGACTTGCGGTTTGCTCCTACGGGTTCCTGGGAGGAAGGCGCATCTAAAGAGATAAGCGACAGCAGTTGGGGTGGCCGGAGCTGCCGGCGGCGAGCTCTTTTGCGGCTGCCGGAGTTCGGCCATCGACAGGAACTATGCCACAGAGCACGGGAGGAGCAGCAGTTGGGTGATTTGAGCTCCTTCGGATGCGCTGAGCGCGTTGGCGGGCTCGTAAGCAAGCGGCGACGGCTGTGGCCGCGACGGCGCCATGGCCGGCGGCGAGGGATTCTCGGGCAAGGTGGTGGGGCTAGCTAGAGAGGGAGGTGGGCACGGGGAGAGGGGGAATCGGGTCGAGGGCTCACCGCGGAGCTGCAGGGAGGGTTAGTGGGCTCGGGGGCGCGCCGGAGTGGCCGAATCGACGGAGAAGATCCTCGGCGGCCGGCGAGGGGGAAAACGTCAGGGGCGGCGTTCCGGGGCTCTTCTGGTCGCGTGAGACGACGAGGAGGACGAGGGAGGACCGGCGGAGCTCTGGGAGGCGTCGGGGAGACGAGACGGTGGCTGTGGCCGCGCGAGCGCTGGTCGGCGGCGACGGCCTCCATTCGGTCGCGGGAGGGGAAACAGAGGAGCGAGGGGGAGGGAGGTCCAGAGAGCGAGGGAGAAGTGAGAGGGGGTCGGGGCGTCTCCGTGGCGTCGCGAGGAGGTCGGGGAGGCTGCCACGGCGAAGCAGGAGGTGGAGGCCTCCGCGTGCGCGCGTGCGTGCGGTGTCTGTCCTCCTGGCAGGGAGGAAGACGACAGGGGGGGGTGGAGATGGGCTGGGCTGGCCAGGTGGGCCTGGTGGGCTGCAGAGGTAAGTTCTTCTCTCTCTTTCTATTTCTGTTTTTATTTATTGTTTTCTATTTTGTTCTGTTTTGTTTTAGTTTAGTAAAATACTAAACCATTTTAATAAATTCTGTAGTTTATTATGTGGCTTACTAAAATATATACAAAGCCACTCACAAACTTCCAGAATTATTTGGAGTCATATTTAATATATATTAAATATAAATCCAAAGCAAATAGTTATTGGATTAATTCAAATGGCCAAAATAAATATCTCTGTGACTCCAAAAATATTGGTTTAAATTTTACCTCTCACCAATATTTCCATGGAATAACAGGAACATTTTCTTGGACTCATTTGATGAAATTTAAATGTTGGTTATTTTTAGAGGTCTTCTGAGGCTTTGAAAATTCCTCAATTCAATTTCATTTGAATTTAAACATGATGCTGACATGAGGTCTAGCCTAGTGCATTACCAGAAGCTAGGGATGTGACAAGTCACCCCCACTAAACAAGAATCTCGTCTCGAGATTCAAGTGTAGGGTAAGGTGAAGGGGAAACGCAAACTAGTATAATCTTCACGATCCAATTGCACTTCAAATGGACTTTGATTCGTCCACCATCATCGTCTTGAAGTCTTGCTCTGAGAAATCCGGTCAACATGACATGGAGGGAAGAAGGAGACTCTAGAGGGGTCGATCTTCTCGAAGATCGAACAACTCACGGAATGAGACATAGGACCATCTCTCGGGTTGAGACACGAGATACACATCAAGAGGGGTGGAAAGAAACGGATGACGAAGGTTCACTAGGTGGACAACGATTCCACACCTAAGAAGGTGGTAATCGATTGTCAACGTAGCGAGGAGTTGAGTTGCCATGATACCATAACGAGACACCTTCCGAACCGTGACTCGTAGATATCTCCCCTTAAGTGGCAAAAAGAATTACCTTTGATATAGAGATCATTGAGACTCTCTATATCAGCCTAAGGCAAATCACAGCAATCGATTGGCGGGGGTCGGTAGAATGGCATACTCGGACTTGGATGATGTGGACTACCTTGTTGAAGACAACGCAATGGATGAATTTGCTTACCACCGGAAATGGAAGAGACCCATGGTGGAATGGCACATTGGCGGTGTAAGCTGGGAACAAAATGCAAATGCTGGGAATGATTCTGGTAACTGGGGAAGAACCCAACACTAGAGAGTTAATTCACTGGTTGAAAAGGTCATAGCATTGCCGAGGAAACTGAGAGCAAACCCAGTTAGTGCCGATGATAACACGTAGCGCTTGTGCGTGCTCTCAAGAACTTGAGCATTTCCACATTCATCAAGGTTTTACCAATATCCGTGTCAAGGATCCTGGCAACACATCTTGCTACCACGATGAATGATGATGGATGATGCAGATGCAAAGGAAGATAACACTTCTTAGATTTCATCTTAGCGAGGCCAAGGAAATAAAATCTGGATGATCGACCGAGAGACATTTAGCACTCCGCTTCTAATGTTCTTCTTGATGTGCTAGTGTAACCCATTCATAGATATGGTTTGATATCTAGAACATCAAGTAAAAGGTCGGACTTCGGGAGCAATAGAATCCATAAGGAACAGTTACGGAGGTAAATCCTACGAAATCCCTATGGGGGGTGTGGCCAACTTCCTCAAACAAGATACTATAATAATAGGTCTACCGGATGGGTGTGTTGGCCACGACATCCACCTTACCGGTTATCGAGAGACCAATATTATAGTTCTTAGGGAAATGTTCCAACCATCACATCTGCCTGAGATTCAGATCTGGTTGGTGTCAGGATATTCCAGACCCATCGAGTCTAGAAAGAAAAATGAGAGTTTGCAACACAAATCGACGAGACAACGCTGCGAGATTCTCGGGGAATGAACTACGATGGTAAGCTCCAAAACATGAGCTGGTTCTGCTACAAACATGTGAACATGTTGTCCCAGACAAACATTATCACATGGTAGTCTTACAACAAAACACTACCGAGTTCAGGTGGGGAACCATCATTAATGACATCGAAGTCTCCACGCGTGGAAGTCCAAAGAGTTCACCTTGGACAGACTCCTTTATCTTTGAACAACTCAATCAGTGGCTTGGTGTGCTCGGAACACATATGGAATGAAGGTTGCAAGTCTCCAGACCACAGAATACTTCGCACGTATGCATGACTGACTTGGGATGATTCCAGAGGAAGCAAAACTAACTTTCTCAAATCCACGGCGGCAACTTTCACCAAATGCACGTGTATAAGAGGAAGTCACTCCTTTCATCCAAACATATGCTTCATGAGCTAGCATGAACAAATGCTTTCAAAAGTTTCCAACACTAGCTTAATGTTCAACAAAATCATGGAGGAGATAAGGATGTTGTCAATGGGCTCAACAACAATTCATCTAGGTTTCCTTTTAAAAGGAATTCCATAGTTAAATGAACACGGTGATAGTATTGGTCAGACCAAAGATGTAATGGTGTATGCTCGAGGGATCAACCACGAATAAGACAACATTACGAGCATCGTTGGTACTGATTTGATTTGACGATAGCCCACACTCAAATCAAAGAATTGATAAGACAATAGGTCCAGCAACTGATCACAGGGACCAATCGATGAAGATATCATCTTTCTTCAACACACTCTACACAAGAATATCCCTTTGGAACGAACTAAGTCAGGCAAGCTTTTACCTTCCAACTCTCCAGGTTGTTGTCTAGCTTAACCAACTAGCTCAGGGGTATCCAACACGGATTCTTGGAGAAATGGTGGTTTACAGGGTAAACCAACTTGATCACGAGCTCAACATAACAGTCAGGTGACAACCCGGTAACACTTCCAAGAAGATATTTGGAAAGTCACGAACCACCGGTATGTTACCAAGCTCGAGAACAATCTTGCTTCTGAGGGCAAGACGACATGATCAAATGGGTGAGGACTTGAAATAACTCCTAACTCATTGGTCGAGGAGTGCACCAGAAATAGGGACTAGGTAGCACAATCAATCTTAGGGTGACGATTCAATAATCAACACGCTAAGAATGAGGTTATCGTCCATTTAACTACCCAGCAACGAGGTTGCTAGGCGTACTGGTTTCACACATCACAATTCATTTGTCGGTATTCCGGTTGCATCAACACGAAGACCGAGGAATGACTAATGATGGCAAGAAGTATCACTGTACCAAGAGTTCATAGGATGGTGTGCAATTCCTATAACAATCCCGATATAAAGATGGTAATACTCCAAGGTAGAACAGAACAAAAGCTGGATTAGCAATTTGATCTGCGGAGCACAACTTCTTTGACCCAATCCTGGATATGGAAGAGGTACTGGAGTTTGTTTCTCCTAGTCATTCTGCGATAGAATGGCTTGACAGACCACAAGAGTAATAGGCATCGATGAACGAATGCACACATAATCTTAACTATCAATTGATAGACGAAGGTCAGTAGACAACTAAAAAGGGACAACTCAAAGGAACATATGATTTTCTGCGTTGTGGATGCATGGTTTAGCATGTCGAACGAAGTTCAACATATTTCTTCCGGATAACCCATGCAGAAAAGTAGAACTGGCAGAGCCATAACATATAATGGAGAACTCATCAAGAGCACTCTGGTTGTGATCGTTCAGTTCAACGAGGAACTTCTGCCATAAGTAGTTCATGGTATTTGGAAGAAGGATGTACCACGAACCTTGAGGACTATCGCAAAGGTTACTAATATCCTAAAGGAACTAGCAAACCCTATCGACATGAAGTAAGTAGAGTGAATCTCGGGTTCAAAACCCAAGGAGTAGAATGCCTACTAACTAAATGGCATCACAGGATGCTTTCGATAATAAAGGCCAGAATCTTCACACTGGGAACACAAAACGTTGCTAGATTACTAGGTGACTCCCTAAAACACCTAGGGTCATGATAATTATTCCAACATATATGTCAAGGTAACGGAGTACCTCAACTCACTGATTTGTGTGATTGAGCTGGCATAAAGGAACATCGAAACCAGAGGGAAAGGATTTGCAAATGCATCAGACTATTTAGAAACCTGGAATGACTCGGACAGCATAACGGCTGTAAATGCTCAGAAAAAATTTGAGACATTCACATAAATGGTGGCATAACCACTCAGAAGCACAATATCAAGGTTTCGAGATCAACAGTTAACGTACGGAAGTAGTAGAAACTGAACTCAAGCTTAAATCCAACAATCTATAAGTCTACGGATTAGTAACACGTGATCCTGATAGATAGATGAGAAGACCTAGTTCCTTAACCCCGTAGGAAAGATAAGATGACTCAGATCAGAAGGGCATGAGGTATAAGGAGTAAAAGAGCCTTACGTTCCATCCCACAATCAATTCCCCTACATATAACTAAGAATTTCTAGACTCAACTTCGACCAGTTTGGCTTGGTAATCCTACAGGCAGTCAAGCTCTGATACCAACGCTGTCAGGACCCCGACTCAATGCCACATCGATCTAGCATGTAACACCTCATATCACTTTGCGGCCTCACGCACGGTATTCCCACGGGTGTCGTCTTACCTTTGCCCGGGACCGTTTGCGCCTTTTGGCACACGTATATGACAGTGTCGCTAGCATCCATATGATAAGGAGCCCGGGCTGACATGGCTAGTCGTAAACCCAAAGCGGCACAGACTTACAGGGACAGGCATCCATGACCCAGCATCGAACGTGTCGGTCATCAGCGAGTGAATCCAGGCTGTAGCACTGGGCTAGCAGGACTCCGGTGAACCGGGCTGTAGCGGGCTAGCAGGACTCCGGTATTCATCGCGTGACATTTCCCCGAAGGGACAGACACAGGAACGAAGAAGGACACATGCCGGCCAGCCTAAGTGTTCCGGAGCAGCAGCAAGCTACCATGGCTCAGTGGAAACACTAGGAGACATTTCCCGGTAAGAGAGGCTACTAAGGATAAACAACTAGATAGCCAGATCCCACACATACCAAGCATTTCAATAACATACACACAATATGCTCGATATGTGCAAATACAACATGGCATCACAACATGACTCTACGACACAAGTAATTTATTCAATAGGCTCCGAGGAGCGAGATATTACAAACATGGGTCTCATGACCCAACAATCAGAGCATACAAGTCAAAGCACAAGCGGAAGCTATCATGTCTGGGTACAGACATCTATAACTGAAAAAGGCTGAGAAGCCTGACTATCTACCAGATCCTGCCGAGGCACAAGATCATAGCTGAGGTAACAAGCTAAACGTCGAAGTCCACGTGGAACTACTAGTGAGGCTGAAGTCTCTCTGCAAAAACATAAAATAGGCAAACGTGAGTACAAATGTACCCAGCAAGACTTACATCAGAACTAACTACATATGCATCATTTTCAACAAGGGGATGGTGGGGTTTAACTGCAGCAAGCCAGCTTTGACTCGGTGGCTATCCTAAACTACGACTGCAAGCGACTCTTTTGAGGTGGCGCACACGAGTCCACATATTCACCATATCAATACACCACTATGGATCCGCTCCCGTCTCCCTACGAGAACGCCATCCATAGCACTCACGCTTATCTTGCGCATTTTAAAGTATCCACTTTCACTTGTCTATGAACTGATATAAGCAACCCAGAAGTCCTTTTCCGCGGACACGGCTATTCGAATAGATGATGTTAACCCTGCAGGGGTGTACTTCTTCATACATGTTTCCACCACTTAGCGTCTGCACACGACATGTGCTCGGCAGACTTCAAGCGAAAACCGACGTGGGTGTAGACCACGACCTACCTAAACACTCAAGTCTCTAGTCCAGGTTTATCGCCTATTCGGGTTCCATCCATGAGGAGATCCGGCCGGAGTTTCGCTCACAGCCCCAAACGATGTGAACAGGGTTCTGTGACACCAAACGGGCGCCCGGTATACCCGGCCACGTGCCTACCGCATCACAGCCCACCCCTACGGTCAACGCTGTCCACGGCCTCCAGCATACTACAAACACCAGAAACTACTTGCAACTCCTGGACAGAGGACAAGGGTGAATAAGAAGTCGAGCGGGGTCATATTTCAGGGCCCAATGTATGGTAGTAGCTGAATCATGGATCACAAACACAGAACTCAGTTCCTGAGGACGGCTGCAATGAGACAACCCACCATGTACTCCTACATGGCCTCTCACCGCTACCTTTACCAAATCGTGTTCACACACTTAGCTCACACACAGTAGGACATGTTCACACACCTCTGATTCATCCCCGATGAATCAGACCTGACTCAACTCTAAGCAGTAGCAGGCATGACAAACAAACATGAATGAGTAGGCACAACAGGGCTCAAACAACTCCTACTCATGCTAGTGGGTTTCATCTATTTACTGTGGAATGACAGGTCATGCAAAGGATAAAGGGGTTCAGCTACCGCAGCAAGTAACAGATGAATCGATGTTGTCCTAATGCAGTAAAAGAGAGCAGGAGCGAGAGAGTGGGATTGTATCGGAATGAACAAGGGGGTTTTGCTTGCCTGGCACTTCTGAAGATAACATTGAGTCTTCATCAGTGTCAACGATCACATCATCGGTATCACGTCTATCGAGAGGGGACAAATACCGGCAACATAGAAAGGAACACAATCAATGCAATGCACAATATGATGCATGATCATGACATGGAAATATGAATGTGTTTTGGGCTAATGCAACTAGCAACAGATTAAATGAAGTTGGTTTGAATACAAGATTCAAATTTAAACTCCATATGTGATTATTCAAATGCCATTTAATTGATTTGTGCTAAACAGCACCTATAAGTTGTTCTAACATGCATGAAAATGGTACAGATGGATTCCTTGAATTTTTCTGATAATTTTTCATATATAAATTATTTAATTTGGAGTTACGGTTAATTTTCTATGATTTATTGAAGTTTTAGGCATTTTCTGGAATTTTCAGAATTAAATTAAATCCAGAAAACATTACTGCGTCAGCATGACGTTGGCATGACGTCAGCAAGTCAACAGGGGCCGGCTCGGGTCAAACCTGACATGTGGGGTCCACACGTCAGTGACACAGGAGCTAATCCCGGTCAAACCCAGCGCTGACTGGGGTTTGACCAGGGGTGGGGCCCACTGTCAGTGGCTGTGGGGGTGTTTAGTGTGGTCATTAGTGCTAACTAAATCAGCGCCACGTCACCAGCCACCGGAGTGTCGCCGGCGACGACCACGGCCGACAGCGGAGGTGCACCGTGCGCTCGCTACGGAGCACCATTTGACGTGCGGTTTGCTCCTACGGGTTCCTGGGAGGAAGGCGCATCTAAAGAGATAAGCGACAGCAGTTGGGGTGGCCGGAGCTGCCGGCGGCGAGCTCTTTTGCGGCTGCCGGAGTTCGGCCATCGACGGGAACTATGCCACAGAGCACGGGAGGAGCAGCAGTTGGGTGATTTGAGCTCCTTCGGATGCGCTGAGCGCGTTGGCGGGCTCGTAAGCAAGCGGCGACGGCTGTGGCCGCGACGGCGCCATGGCCGGCGGCGAGGGATTCTCGGGCAAGGTGGTGGGGCTAGCTAGAGAGGGAGGTGGGCAAGGGGAGAGGGGGAATCGGGTCGAGGGCTCACCGCGGAGCTGCAGGAAGGGTTAGTGGGCTCGGGGGCGCGCCGGAGTGGCCGAATCGACGGAGAAGATCCTCGGCGGCCGGCAAGGGGGAAAACATCGGGGGCGGTGTTCCGGGGCTCTTCTGGTCGCGTGAGACGACGAGGAGGACGAGGGAGGACCGGCGGAGCTCTGGGAGGCGTCGGGGAGACGAGACGGTGGCTGTGGCCGCGCGAGCGCTGGTCGGCGGCGACGGCCTCCATTCGGTCGCGGGAGGGGAAACAGAGGAGCGAGGGGGAGGGAGGTCCAG
>NC_041386.1:64728195-64802798 GCF_002162155.2 Triticum dicoccoides
TCGGGGGCGGCGTTCCGGGGCTCTTCTGGTCGCGTGAGACGACGAGGAGGACGAGGGAGGACCGGCGGAGCTCTGGGAGGCGTCGGGGAGACGAGACGGTGGCTGTGGCCGCGCGAGCGCTGGTCGGCGGCGACGGCCTCCATTCGGTCGCGGGAGGGGAAACAGAGGAGCGAGGGGGAGGGAGGTCCAGAGAGCGAGGGAGAAGTGAGAGGGGGTCGGGGCGTCTCCGTGGCGTCGCGAGGAGGTCGGGGAGGCTGCCACGGCGAAGCAGGAGGTGGAGGCCTCCGCGTGCGCGCGTGCGTGCGGTGTCTGTCCTCCTGGCAGGGAGGAAGACGACAGGGGGGGTGGAGATGGGCTGGGCTGGCCAGGTGGGCCTGGTGGGCTGCAGAGGTAAGTTCTTCTCTCTCTTTCTATTTCTGTTTTTATTTATTGTTTTCTATTTTGTTCTGTTTTGTTTTAGTTTAGTAAAATACTAAACCATTTTAATAAATTCTGTAGTTTATTATGTGGCTTACTAAAATATATACAAAGCCACTCACAAACTTCCAGAATTATTTGGAGTCATATTTAATATATATTAAATATAAATCCAAAGCAAATAGTTATTGGATTAATTCAAATGGCCAAAATAAATATCTCTGTGACTCCAAAAATATTGGTTTAAATTTTACCTCTCACCAATATTTCCATGGAATAACAGGAACATTTTCTTGGACTCATTTGATGAAATTTAAATGTTGGTTATTTTTAGAGGTCTTCTGAGGCTTTGAAAATTCCTCAATTCAATTTCATTTGAATTTAAACATGATGCTCACATGAGGTCTAGCCTAGTGCATTACCAGAAGCTAGGGATGTGACATCAGCTACCGAGCAATAATAAGATATCTCAAATAGCAACATGTTGTCAAAACAACCATGATATAATATGACAATAGTGGTATCTCGCTAGCCCTTTCTGAGACTGCAAAACATAAATGCAGAGCACCTCCAAAGTTCAATCAGCTACTAAACATTGTAATTCATGGTAGAAAATATCCAGTCATGATGCACCCAACATTAGCTATACACAATGCATAAATCATGACAGTTGTGCTCTACTCAATTTTTGGCGCTTGTTTTTAGAAGGTGATGACGCGACATAAAAGTAAATAGAAAGTCCCTTCGCAGAGGGAAGCAGTGATTTGCAGAGGTGCCAGAGCTCAATTTTTTAAACAGAGATAAATGACAATTTTGAGACATGCACCCTTCTTATTCACTTCACGACCATCAGTTATCAACATCTTCCATGCTAAGCACGCTAGTGGCGGTTCCCAAGCGGTAAAAGTAAAGGTTTTGACTCCATTGGGAGTTTTTATTTGATTATTTAAGAGATGAACTCTTTTTGTATTTTACAGTTTGGGACTGGGCATCCCTATTGCCGCCCATTTTCTCATGAGATGACGAGTGAATAAACACTCGACGTGAGAATAACTCGCTTAGCAAGGAAGATATCGACCACCTCATGTCGTTCCATGAACGACCCAGGCACACAAAACGGATAATTTTTTAGAAGTTTTTAGAGGTGGCACATGCAAATTTACTTAGGATGGCAGGGTAATACCATATATAGGTAGGTATGGTGGACTCATCTAGAATAACTTTGGGTTCAAGGTTTTTGATGTACAAGTATAATCCCCACTTAGTATAGGCGAAGGCTAGAAATTAAGATAGGGAAGCGGCGCGCTAGAGAGCAGCAATGATCATGACCAGGCATTATGCATAAGTAACATTGGACACTAGCATGAATAGGATATGAACACCATGAACATAAACATTATAGAGGCTATGTTGGTTTTGATTCAACTACATGCATGAACATGTACCAAGTCAAGCCACTCGAACATTCAGAGGAGGATACCATATCATCATACTACCTCACAATCATTTTAACGCTATGTTGATATCCAAGCTAAATCATTATTAACTCCCAGCTATTTATGCATGGCATGAGAAACTATAATCTCTAACTGTCATTGCAAACATGTTTAATCATAATAGGCTGAATCATGGGCACTAGGTTAAACATATTTACACAGACAAGACAAGTCGAGTTCATACCAGTTTCTCTTTGCCACGGCTAGTTCATCGAATGTCGTCATTATTGCCTTTCACTTGCACGACCGAATGATATGAAAATAATAATAGTGCAAGAGTGTCATGGACTAAGCTGGAATCTGCAAACATTTTATTCAACAGGAGAAGACAAGGTAAAATGGGCTCTTTATTAGTTCAACAATTATTCATATGAGAGCCACTCAACATTTTTATTGTGGTCTTCTCCTTGGTACAACTCGAATAAAAGAAAAGAAATTCAGAGAAACACACTGAAATATTTTTGGAGTTTTTGGTTTTCTTAAGCAAACATATAAGGGAAAAGCAAAAAACGAGAAAAACTATTTACATGGGAAAGCTCCCAACAAGAAAACGAATAACAAGGAAATCTTTTTGGATTTTCTTTTTAGTACTACTACTAAGCATGCATAGAAAGTAAATTAACTACAACTAATTTTTTCTGTTTTTCGAAAGTTTTTCAAACACACAAGAAGAAAGCAAAAAAATTAATTCTAAGTATGGATGATACAATAAAAAAGTGTGAGCACCGACAAATGAAATAAGTAGACATGAATGTAAAAACGGTGGAAACACGTACTCCCCCAAGCTTAGGATTTTGGCATAAGTTGGTAATCAATCAGTAGCCTGGAGGGTAGTAGTCAGCAAGGTAGCTCATGGAGGCTCTTAATGTGGATGCCTCGGCCTGCCGGGCTGCCACCACTGCTGTGTTGTGAGCTCGGGCCTCGCTCTCAAGAACAAAATATCTCCCCTTGATGTGGCAATCAAAGAGAGCAGGCACAGGCAAATATGTGTCCAAAACATGTGATTGGTTAAACAACAAATTATAAGTGAAGTTATAAGCCCTTCCCTTGAGAATCTTATGCTCCTTTAAGGCATCAAAATCTAAATATCGAGTGGGTAAGATAGGGTTAAAGGGCCAATGTGAAACACCTAGTCCTCGTGCTAAACGTGTGGCATAAATTCCACCATAGAACGACCACTTTTGGCGTTATGCTGAAGTCTACGTGCAACAATCGCTCCAAGGTTATAATTTCTTTCACTAGAGAGAGCGGTGTGAATGAGGCTCAAGTCTGGCGAGCAAAGTATGTTGCCGTCTTGCTTGCCTACTATGCATTTCCCGTTAAATAATGCAAAGTACTAAATTGCGGGAAAGTGAATGCTCTTTATTCTTCCTTGTCTCATTCCTCTATTTTCACCGTAACAAAGGCTAGTCAAGAAAGACTTAAACTTAGCCTTTGATGGCTCATCAAGCGAACCCCAAAATGGAAGTTTGCAACGGTAAGCAAAATTCTCTAGTGAGATAGTAAATGGTTCATCATAAAGCATAAAAGACACCCTAGAATCACGTGGAAAATATTTAAATCCTTTGACAAATGATTCAGTGAGAAGATGGCGCTATTCACACTTATCTGAGAGGTAGGGACCGAGATCGGTATTGTGAGCATATTGCTCAAATTCCTCCTTGATGCCCACCTGCACCATATTTTCATCGCAAGGCCATAAGCATGTTTTGGTGACGGCATCTTGCATGGAACTTTCACTTGGTTCAACATAGGACCGATGAGCAGAACTGTCACTAGAAGATGCCCCCAAGGATCGTCTCCTCGAGGAACTCCTTCCAAAAAGGTTCATCATGTCCGCGTACAATTTTCCCTATGAACAAAAATCTGAATTTTTAGTTCACAATTTATTTCCAACAAAACTTCACAATACTAATAGCAACTACTCATAGGGATACATAGAGGCCATAGCAAGCATTCAAACTACATAGAACACTAAGAATTGAACATGCAAGCACATCTACAGCAGCACCAAGAGTAGCTAATTATTCAAAGTATAAACCACTAAAACAGAAACTAATTGGGCAAATGATGGAGTCACATACCAAGCAACTATCCCCCAAAACTATTTCAGAAATGGAGCTTTGAGCAAAGAGATCAAAATCCGCGGGTTTGAGCTCAAGAACACGGGAGAGAGAGCAAGAGTGATTTTTTTCTAGAGGTAAGTGATGATGTGGGATGAAGAGGTAAGTGAGGGGGGCCACGTGGGGACCACAACCCACCAGGGCGCGCCCAGGTGGATTGTGCCCACCTGGTGCACCTCCCTATGATAATTTTTCCACCAAAAATTATTAAATACTCAGGAAAAATCATATAAAATTTTCAAGGCATTCTGAGAACTTTTATTTTTGGGTCATTTTTTTATTGTACGGGAAATTCAAAAAATAGACAAAACATGTCATTTTATTTTATTTAACTAATAAAAACAAAGAATAAAAAAGTAGGGACAGAAAGTAGTGCTTACTAAATTCATAAACTTCATACCGTTCAAAATGATTCATTAATAAGGTTGATCAGGTCTTATTAACAACAACTTTCGATTAGCATGAAACTGAAGAACTTCCGTAAATCACTAAGTGACCTCATTAGGGATATGCATTTCCCCAACAATAAGCATTTCATATTTCTTTTTGACAGTAGGTAGAGGTATTTGAAAACTTCCAATAGTGATTGTCGGAGATTTTTCAATAACATTAATACCATTCACTTGGATTTGTTTCTTCATAAAGTGCACCGTATGCTCATTACCATTAATATGAAAAGTGACCTTTCTTTTATTGCAATCAATAACCGCCCCTACAGTATTCAAGAAGGGTCTACCAAGGATAATAGACATGTTATCATCCTCGGACATCTCAAGTATAACAAAGTCAGTCAAAATAGTAACATTAGCAAAAACAATGGGCACATCCTCACAGATATCGATAGGTATGGCAGTTGACTTGTCAGCCATTTGCAAAGATATTACAGTAGGTGTGAGTTTATACAAATCAAGTCTTTTATATAAAGAGAAAGGCATAACACTAACACCAGCTCCTAAATCACACAAAGCAGTTTTCACATAATTCTTTTTGATAGAGCAAGGTATAATTGGTATTCCCAGATCTCCAAGTTTTTTAGGTACTCCATCTTTGAAAGTGTAATTAGCAAGCATAGTGGAGATTTCAGCTTCAGGTATTTTTCTCTTATTTTTGATGATGTCTTTCATATACCTTGCATAAGGAGGCATTTTAAGGATATCACTCAAGCGAGTACGCAAAAAGACTGGCATCAGCATTTCAGCAAAGCGTTGAAATTCGTCTTCATCATTCTTTTTAATTGACTTGGGTGGAAAAGGCATAGGTTTTTGAACCCATGGTTCTCTTTCTTTACCATGTTTTCTAGCAACAAAGTCTCTTTTATCATATCTTTTATTCTTACATTGTGGGTTATCAAGATCAACAGATGGTTCTATCTCAACATCATTGTCTGGCTCTTTTTCATTATTTTGTTGAGAGTCTTCATGAACCTCATCATTGTCTTTTTCATTATCACTAGGTGAGTGTTCATTACCAGATTGAGTTTCAGCATCAGAGATAGAAGTTTCATTATCATTATCAGGAAGTTTTTCTATTTCAGGTTCACTAGAAGTATGCAAAGTCCTATCATTTTTCTTTTTCTTTCTAGAAGGACTAGGTGCACTAGTGTTGTTTCTTTGTGAATCTTGTTCAATTCTTTTTGGGTGTCCCTCAGGATAAAGTGGTTCCTGAGTCATTTTACCTCCTCTAGTTGCAACTCTAACAGCAAAGTCATGCAACTCTAACAACTTGTTCTAACTGAGTTTGTACCATAGAATCATGTTCTCCAACACCTCTAACATCATTTGATATTCTGAATAACAAGTCACTCAAGCGAGCAATCAAATCAGAATTATATTTTAACTGTTTCATAACATTTGCATTGAAGTGATCTTGTTTTCTAATGTAGTTTTCAAACTCATAAAGGTATTGACTAGGATTCATATTGTGAGGATTATCATTTTCATTAAACTTCATAAGAGAATTTACCTCTACCACCTTAGTCATTGGTGGTGTATTAAGCCCATGTATTTCTTCAATAGGAGGTAACTTTTAACATCCTCAGCTTTAATACCTTTTTCTTTCATAGATTTCTTTGCCTCTTGCATATCTTCAGGACTGAGATATAATATACCCCTCTTCTTCGGAGTGGGTTTAGTCGGTGGTTCAGGAATAGTCCACTCATCATAATTTTTCAATATGTTATTCAATAATTCTTCATCTTGAGCAATAGTTCGTTCCGTGAAAACACAACCAACACGACTATCTAGGAAGTCCCTAGAAGCATCGATTAGTCCATTATAGAAGATATCAAGTATTTCATTTTTGTTAAGAGGATGATCAGGCAAAGCATTAAGTAACTAGCAAAGCCTCCCCCAAGCTTGTGGGAGACTCTCTTCTTTAGTTTGAGCAAAGTTAAATATTTCCTGTAAGGCTGCTTGTTTCTTATGAGCAGGAAAATATATTTTGGAGAAGTAATAAGTCATATCGTGGGGACTACACACACAACGAGGAGCAAGAGTATTGTACCAAGCTTTAGCATCACCCTTTAATGAGAAAGTAAATAATTTGACAATAAAGTAATAGCGAGTTTTCTCATCATGAGTAAAAAGGGTGGCTATGTCATTCAACTTAGTAAGATGTGTCGCAACAGTTTCAGTTTCATAACCATGGAAAGGATCATATTCAACCAGAGTAATTAGCTCTGGGTCGACCGAGAATTCATAATCCTTATCATCAATAAAGATAGGTGAAGTAGCAAACTTAGGATCACATTTCATTCTAGCATTCAGAGATTTTTCTTTATACTTGTGTAATAACTTCTCTAGATCATCTCTATCATGACAAGCAAGAATATCTCTAGTTGTTTCTTCACTCATAACATAACCTTCTGGCAGGCTAGTTCTAGCAGGTGTTTTAGGAGATTTAGTTTCAAGATCATCATCACATTCAACAACATCATGTTGTATTACTCTAGCAATTTGTTTATCAAGAAAGTCACCAAGTGGCACATCATCATTATCAAGCAAGGTACTAGCATCATCATAAGCATCATTCATAGTAGAAGTAGCATCATTAATAACTTGCAACATATCAGAATTAATAGCATGCGGTGCTGTTGCAAGTTTACTCATAACAGAAGGTGAATCTAAAGCAGAACTCGATGGCAGTTCCTTACCTCCCCTCGTTCTTGAGGGAAATATCTTAGTATTAGGATCCTTCAGATTCTTCATAGTGATAATATGATAATAATACCAAGTGACTCAACAAATATAGCTATGCTCCCCAGCAATGGCACCAGAAAAAGGTCTTCATAGCCCACAAGCATAGGGTATCGCAACAGTTTTTGAGGGTAGAGTATTCAACCCAGATTTATAGATTCGCCACAATGGGAGCTAAAGAATATTTGAAGGTATTAACAGCTGAGTTGTCAATTCAACCACACCTGGAGATTAATTGTCTGCAGCAAAGTTATCAGTAGCAAAGTAATTTGATAGTTTTTAGAGTAGTGACAGCAACAATAGTAACATCAACAGTGATAGCAATAATTTGTAGCAAGTGTAACAGTGATGATAGCAGTAGTAACTTAGCAGAAACAGTATGGAAAAGTTAGTAGGCATTGGATCGGTGACTTGTTGGATGATATTCATAATGAGACAATTATAACCTAGGGCGATATGGCACTAGCTCCAGTTCATCGATATAATGTAGGCATGTATTCTATAAATAGTCATACGTGCTTTATTAAAAGAACTTGCATGACATCTTTTGTCCTACCCTCCCGTGGCAGCGGGGTCCATATTGGAAACTAAGGGATATTAAGGCCTCCTTTTAATAAAGAACCGGAACAAAGCATTAACACATAGTGAATACATGAACTCCTCAAACTACGATCATCATCGAGAATGGGCCCGGTTGTTGTCACTCCGGGGTTGTCGGATCATAACCGTAGTAGGTGACTATAACTTGCAAGATCGGATCTAGAACATGGATATAATGATGATAACATAAATGGTTCAGATCTGAAATCATGGCACCCGGGCCCAAAGTGACAAGCATTAAGCATGGCAAAGTCATAGCAACATCAATCTAAGAACACAGTGGATACTAGGGCTCGGGACCTAACAAAACTAACTCGATTACATGATGAATCTCATCCAACACCTCACCGACCAGCGAGCCTACGAAGGAATTACTCACTCCCGGTGGGGAGAATCATGGAATTGGTGATGGAGAAGGGTTGGTGATGACGAAGAACGAAGATCCCCCTCTCTGGAGCCCCAAACGGACTCCGTCTTATGGATCGCAATAATTCTTTCTCCCTGATTTTTTCTGGAATATGTGATTTTATATTATCAGGGGGTCATCAGCAGGGCCATCAGGTGGGTACAACCTACCTGGGTGCGCCAGGAGAGGGGAGCGCGCCCTGGTGGGTTGTGCCCAGCAAGGGCCCCCTCTCTAGTGGTCTTGGCTCCAGAAATTCTTATTATTGGTATAAAAAATCCTCGCAAAGTTTCATTCCATTCCGAGAACTTTCATTTCTGCACAAAAACAACACCATGGTAGTTCTGCTGAAAACAGCGTCAGTCCGGGGTCGGCCTCAGCCCGGGTAGTGGTGGTAGCCTACTTGTTCTTTTGGCGCAGCTTTATGGGCTCATGGCGAATCCAGTTGGGAGCAAGAAACTCTTCACACGGAAAGAGGTTCTCCCAAGTCTTTGAGATCAAGAGGAACAAATAAGGTCCATAGACGGGCACTGATACATCTCCAACGTATCTATAATTTTTTATTGTTCCATGCTGTTATATTATCAATCTTGGATGTTTTATAATCATTTTATAGTCATTTTATATCATTTTTTGGTACTAACCTATTGACATAGTGCCATGTGCCAGTTGCTGTTTTTTGCATGTTTTTTACATCGCAGGTAATAAATATCAAACGGAGTCCAAACACAGCGGAACTTTTTGTGGAATTTTTATGGACCAGAAGACATCCAACGGGCCGAAGAAGCACCTGGGGGCTGCTCCGAGGGGAGCACAACCCACCAGGGCATGCCCTGGTGGGTTGTGCCCACCTCGGGTGCCCCCCGAACCACCTCTTTACTCTATAAATACCCCAATATTCCAGAAACCCTAGAGGAGTCGATGAAAATCAATTCCAGACGCTGCAAAGTCCAAAACCACCAGATCCAATCTAGACACCATCACAGAGGGGTTCACCACTTCCATTGATGCCTCTCCAATGATGCGTGAGTAGTTCTTTGTAGACCTTCGGGTCCATAGTTAGTAGCTCGATGGCTTCCTCTCTCTCGTTTCATTCTCAATACAATGGTATCTTGGAGATCCATATGATGTAATTCTTCTGTGGTATGTCTGTTGGGATCCGATGAACTTTGAGTTTATGATAGATCTATTTGTTTTTATCCATGAAAGTTATTTGAGTTTCTTTGATCTCTTATATGCATGATTGCTCATAGCCTCGTATTTCTTCTCCGCTATTTGGGTTTTGTTTGGCCAACTTGATCTATTTATCTTGCAATGGGAAGAGGTGCTTTATAGTGGGTTCGATCTTACGGTGCTTGATCCCAGTGACAGAAGTGGAACTGACACGTATGTAAATTAAGGATAAAACGATGGGGTCTGTTTCTACATAAATAGATCTTGTCTACATCATGTCATCACTTTTATTGCATTACTCCGTTTCACCATGAACTTAATCCACTAGATGCATGCCCGATAGCGGTCGATGTGTGGAGTAATAGTAGTAGATGCGGGCAGGAGTAAGTCTACTAATCTTGGACGTGATGCCTATACAATGATCATTGCCTGGATATCGTCATGATTATTTGGAGTTCTATCAATTGCCCAACAGTAATTTGTTCACCCACCTTTTTCTATTTTTCTCGAGAGAAGCCACCAGTGAAACCTACGACCCTCGGGTCTCTTTCTCATATTATTTGCCTTTGCGATCTATTTTATTTGCCTTTTATTTTCAGATCTATTAAACCCAAAAATACTAAAAGACCTTGCTGCAATTTATTTTATTTGGCGTTTGATCTATCAATCTACTACAATTTATTCACGTTCGTTTGCTAATTTCTGGCGCCGTTACGAGAGGGATTGACAACCCCTTTAATACGTCCGGTTGCGAGTATTTGTTATTTGTGTGTAGGTGCCGTTTACGTGTTGTTGCTTGGTTCTCCTACTAGTTCGATAACCTTGGTTTCATCACTGATGGAAATACCTACCATCGCTGTGCTGCATCACCCCTTCCTCTTTGGGGAAATACCGACATAGCATCAAGCTGCTATCGAAAGGAATTTCTGGCGCCGTTGCCGGGGAGGATCTTCAACATATACTAGGTTCCTAATCACAAATGTCATCTCCTCGCAATTTACATTATTTGCCATTTGCCTCTTATTTTCCTCTCCCCCACTTCACAAAAATTTGCCATTTTATTCGCCCTCTTTTTCGTTCGCCGTTTTCTCATTGGATCTATCCTTTGCTTGCAACCATGAGTGATTTCGGTATGGCACCAACGGATGATGGCCTAACTCCTAAGATTGGACATTCGGGCAATCTGGATGCCAAAACTTTTATCTTGGGGCAAGGGAATGTTATGGGAAAGGAACATATCTGAGAATTTTTCAGTTGTGCGGGAAATCTAAGTCTTGATGATGCTCCTATACTTAGAACTACTAGATCCTATGTGGATGCTATTTCGGCACTAGTTCTGAAACTTGAAAGTAAATTTATCCATACCCATCCAACTTTGCAAAGATTGTTTTTTGAGCTCCCCGTTATAAAGAATCCTAAGGCTAAAAAGTTGGCCACTCTCGTTCTTATGAATGAGTTTGACTATATCATACGGGAAGCTAGGGAAATCTTTGATTTTTATGGTATGAATCGTGAAAAGCCCGTAATAGATGAAATTCTTTACAATAGTGATTATGCGTTAAGACATTTGCTTGGGGACAATAAAATCTTTGATGAGAATCTTAAAAAGCAAGTCCCATTTCTAGATGTAATTCAACAAACTTTCAATAATGTTAATCAACATTACTCTTGGATTGTTGCCGGAAATCAACGCGGTTATGACAATGGGCAACTTAATCGTGCTAAAGTTTCTATGGATAATATGTTTTATGTTGTTTTTACAAAACCCTATTATTAAAACACCTCTAAAGGAATTAAGAACAAGGATGACAAAACTTAGATCCTTGCTTTATGCCTAGCTATGGGCGTAAAACTATAGCGCTTGTTGGGAGGCAACCCAATGAATAAAATTTATTTTTGCTATTTGATTTCTGTTCTTGAGTGTTAGCACAATTATGCTACTGTTATGATTGTGTTTTTTGTGTTCTAATTAGTGTTTGTGCTAAGTAAAGCCTTTAGGATCTTCTTGGGTGATAGTTGTTTGATCTTGCTGAAAAAACAGAAAATTTTGTGCTCGCGAAAACAATTATCATTTCTTACCAGGGAGCGATAAAATACCAATTCTTTTTGCGGAAGATTAATATACAGATTACCCAGGTCATCCTAATTTTTCGGAGTTTTTGGAGTTACGGAAGTATTCAGAATATACAGATTGCTACAGACTGTTCTGTTTTTAACAGATTCTGTTTTCTTTGCGTTGTGTGCTTGTTTTGATGATTCTATGGTTTTCTTTGATAAGTTTTTGCCATACAAAATTTGGAATACAATAGATATAATTCAAGAACAAAATATGAATTGGCTTTCTACAACACTTATAGTAGTGATTTGTTTTCTTATACTAACGGATCTCACAGAGGTTTTGTTGAGTTTTGTGTGATTGAAGTTTTCAAGTTTTGGGTTATCTTACGGTGGATGAAGTAATAAGGAGTAAGAAGAGCCAAAGCTTGGGGATGCCCCGGCATCCCAAGCTATTATCCAAATAGAGCAAGCAACTAAGCTTGGGGATGCCCTGAGTGGCATCCCCTCTTTCTTCTAATGACCATCGGTATTTTACTTGAAGCTATATTTTTATTCGTCACATACTATATGTTTTGCTTGCAGTGTCTTGTATGATATGAGTTTTTGCTTGTTTTATTTTGTGTTTTAAGTCTTGATTCCTTGCTGGACACACCTATTTGAGAGAGCCAAAATTATGCCATGACGTGTTATAATTGCTCTCTATGCTTCACTTAAATTTTTATGAGCTATGGATTTGCTCCAGTGCTTCACTTATACCTTTTTGAGCACGGTGTGCTTTAGTATTTTTGAAGAAATGCTCTCTTGCTTCAATTAGATTTATTTGAGAATTAGTAAAATTTTAAAGAAATTCTCTCTTGCTTCACTTAAATTAATTTGAGACAAAGAAATTTTGTGCTCATGATCTTCACTTATATTTGTTTGAGCTTATCAAAAGCAACACATGAAAATTAGTCCCAAGGTGATAGATATCCAAGATGGATATAATAAAAACTTTCATGAAGATCATTGGACAAAATAAACTTGATTCTTAGTAATAGTTTTGAGATATGATGATGTGATATGTGAGTCATGTTGATGAGTAATTATGCTTTAGTAAGAATATTGGTGTTAAGGTTTGTGATTCCCTATGCAAGCACGAAAGTCAATAGTCATGCAATGAAATTATATCCTACTTGTGGTGCATTATTCGGTGTTAATTATGCTTAATGCTCGCTTATGAGATTATTCGTTTCTTGGTTGGTCGCTTCTCAATCTTTTGCTAGCCTTCATTTTGCACTAAGTATGATCACTACTTGTGCATCCAAATTCCTTTAAACCAGTTTTTCCACATGAGTCCACTATACCTACCTATTTGCGGTATTCTTTTGCCGTTCTAAGCAAATTCGTATGGGCCATCTCTAATATTCAAAATAAATTTCTCTTTTGTGTGCTCGTACCGCTCGCGAGGCGGTGAGGGGTGGCTAATATTTTCCATGCTAGATGTGTTTTCCTCACGATGAATGTTTATTCACTTGCCATTGCATGAGAGTAAGGCAAAGGTATTAGGGATGCCCAGTCCCGAAACGAAAAATGAATTTACTTTATGTTGTCAAATAATAAATTCCTTGGGAAGTGTTTGGTATGGATGGCACCCGTGGATACGATTAGCCATGGAAAATGAAAGTATGGTGGAAAAAGGAATAAACTTTAATTTCTGTTTGGGAACCGCCTATGATATATCTAGCATGGAAAGTGTTGGGAACTCTAAGTCGTTTTCTTTGGTGGGAAAAGTATGTCTCTCAAAATGTTTTTATCTCTCAATTTTTTCTTTGAGCTCTGGCACCTCTACAAATCCCTACTTCCCTCTGCGAAGGGCCTTTCTTTTACTTTATGCAATTTTTATTTTTGAATTTGAGTCTCCATCTTCTCTTATAAAAGAACCAACTAGGGGCACTATGATCATACTTCAGCATTGGGTGTAGTTAATATGCGAATGTGTTTCATGAATTGATCAATGATTGAGCATGATGGGCTAGGGATAGCTTATTTTAGCATTGATATTTTGAAAGACATGGTTGCTTGTTGATATGCGTGAGTATTTAAGTTATCATGTCAAAACTACAATTGCTTTGAACAATATAAAAGCCCAAATGTCCATTCTATAAAGAAAAGAATATGATATGACATGTTAGGCAGCATTCCACATCAAAAAATTCCGTTTTTATCATTTACTCTACTCGAGGACGAGCAGGAATTAAGATTGGCGATGCTGATACGTCTCCAACGTATCTGTAATTTTTGATTGTTCCATGTTGTTATATTATCAATCTTGGATGTTTTATCACCATTTTATAGTCATTTTATATCATTTTTGGAAGTAACCTATTGACATAGTGCCAAGTGTCAATTGCTGTTTTTTTGCATATTTTTTACATCACAAGTAATCAATATCAAACGGAGTCCAAACACAGCAAAACTTTTTGTGGAGTTTTTATGGACCAGAAGACATCCGATGGGCTGAAGAAGCACCTAAGGGCTGCTCCGTGGGGAGCACAACCCACCAGGGCACGCTTGGAGGCCCAGGCGCCCCTTGGTGGGTTGTGCCCACCTTGGGTGCCCCCTGGACCGCCTATTTAGTCTATAAATACCCCAATATACCAGAAACCCTAGAGGAGTCGATGAAAATCAATTCCAGCCGCGCAGAGTCCAGAACCACCAGATTCAATCTAGACACCATCACAGAGGGGTTCACCACTTCCATTGGTGCCTCTCCGATGATGCGTGAGTAGTTCTTTGTAGACCTTTGGGTCCGCAGTTAGTAGTTAGATGGCTTCCTCTCTCTCATTTGATTCTCAATACAATGGTCTCTTGGAGATCCATATGATGTAATTCTTTTGTGGTGTGTTTGTTGGGATCCGATGAACTTTGAGTTTATGATCAGATCTATCTCTTTTTATCCATGAAAGTTATTTGAGTTTCTTTGATCTCTTATATGCATGATTGCTTATAGCCTCGTATTTCTTCTCCAATATCTGGGTTTTGTTTGGCCATGCTTTGTAGTGGGTTCGATGTTACGGTGCTTGATCCCAGTGATAGAAGGGAAACCGAGACATATGTATCATTTCTATTAAGGATAAAATGATGGGGTTTGTTTCTACATAAATAGATCTTGTCTACATCATGTCATCGTTCTTATTGCATTACTCCGTTTCGCCATGAACTTAATACACTAGATGCATGCTGGATGTAACATCCCAATTTTCAGTTTGGATGTTAATCACTGGGTCATCATATGCATCCATGATTTTTGCATTTCGAATTTGGTGTATTTGGACATTTTGATCCTAGAGACTTAAGCAACTCAAGGACCATTTGAGAGAGTTGGAGGTGTTCACAAAAATCCATTCTTGAATTTTCAAAATGGGAAAAATTGGATCAAAGTGATTTTTATTTGAAATTATATTTCCAATTATTTTCAAAATAAATAAATAATGAGAGAAGATAATATGACTTCTTCAAAAAGGGCTGGGAAATATTGGAAATTTAATTTTGAATAAAAATATATTTTTATTTGAATTTTATTTGGAATTTTATTTGGTTAAATTAGGGGAAAATGTGCATTTTTAAAAATTGCATTTAGCCGAGAAAAATGTTCACTTTGTCCTAAATATTAGGAGAGGACGGTGAAAAGCTAGAATTTTAGTATTTTTTTATTTTATTTGTATTTTTTCTTCACGGTGAAATTATTTTAAAAAAAGTTTCAGACCGAACTAGGCTGAAGGCCCTGCCGGCACAAACCGCGTCCCAACCTTCCACCTCGCGCCCGAGCCGGACTCCTCCGAAGTCCGAGGGCCACACACCGCCAACTGCCCCCCTGCCCAAGTCGGACCCCCTCGGGGCTCCTTATAAGCCGCCCCCTGCCCTCTCCTCCACCAAGTCGCGCCACCTCCTACCGCCTCGAGCCGTCGCTGCAGCCGCCCGCCGCCGTAGCTGTCGCTGCCGCTGCCGAGCCGCCGTCGCCGCCTGTCGCGCCGCCCCGCCGCACTGCTCGTCGCCGCCGTTCGCCATGCCACCCCGCACACAGCCGCCGGAGCCGCGCCACTGTTTTTTTCACGAACCGGTATAACCGCCGAGAAACCCGCCCCGGTTTTTTTCAGTTTCGGTTTTTCTTTTAGATTGGTTTGTTTATTTAGGTTAGTTTAATTAGCGAACGTTCCTTCGTTTAGATCTGTTAGTGAATTCTTTTGTTCTTTAGTTTCTGTTAGCGAACGTTCGTTAGTTAGATTTTTCTTTTTAGTTTTATTATCGGTCGAGGACCTATCCGCGATTAGTTTTTTACAGATTAGTCCCTAATCTTTAAACCCTCACAACTTTTTGCTCGTTAATCCAAATCCAATGAAACCAATGCCAAATTCTTCGTTACGTTCCCCTCTGTTCAGATAACAAACTTAAACATGTTTTTGAAAATTTAAAATTTGGTTTCAAGCAGATTTGACTTTGAACTTCTTTTGATCGTAGTTTGAGTTTTGTAGCTCCGATTCGACTGATTCTTCTTGCAAATCGAAGCTTTTCACTTGAACTTTCTGTTTAGATCTTTTTATTTTGATTTTACCTTTTCATTTTATTCTTGAGTGCTTGTGTATGCTATTGTTTATTTACGATAGAGTTTCCGGAGTGCGAGGCTTGCTACTACGAATCTCTAGGGTTTTCCGATCGTCAGCAAGGCAAGTAACACTTTGATCATATCCCTTTATTACCCAGTTTTTATGCATTAGTCTGAACCCTCAAACATTGCATGAGTAGGATTGGTAACATGTGGGTGTGGTTAAGTAGTTGATGAGGTAGGAACCTATTGTCTTTTATCAACCCCGGGTATTATACATTATGCTGATACTGCTTGCTATGCTCGTAGACGGGGATTGGTATATGAGAATCATGAAAGTTGTGAGAGTAATATTAACTAAGGGAAACTTAAGGTGGCTACTTTAATACACATCTGGGTGAATTGGTTGCGGGCACCTAGGGAATCCAGTGTTATCCTAGGAGATCCCGGGGTACCCGTGTCATTATCCTATGGAATGCCACCCAGGCTCAAAGGGATCATATGATATTTCATGCCTAGAAACTTATGTGTGCAGCCACAAGCCATTATGGGCTCTGGCAAAGTTGAGTAAGTTGTGGGAAACCTTTCCATGATAGGCTAGCAGATGTAGGGGTATTGTAGGTGTACCGGCCTATCTATCGGTTAAGGGGACCTCTTCGGGAAGACTATGTGACATCCCTGACTTGACCGTACACTAATCATGCATGCAAATGTATACGACCAAGATCAAGGACTCACGGGAAGATATCACAACACAACTCTAAAACACAAATTAAAATAAGACAAGCTTCATATTACAAGCTAGGGGCCTCGAGGGCTTGAATACATAAGCTCAAATACACAAGAGTCAGCGGAAGCAATAATATCTGAGTACCGACATAAGTTAAAAAAGTTTTGCCTTAATAAGGCTAGCACAAAAGTAGCAACAAACGAAAAGGCAAGGCCTGCTACCTGGGACCTCCTAACTACTCCTCGAAGCTGAACTCCACGTAGAAACATCCTCGGGATCCTCTGGCTCCTGGACTCCATCATCTAGTTGCGACATCCGAGAAGAAAGGAAAAGGGGGAAAAGAGGGAGCAAAGCAACCGTGAGTACTCATCCAGAGTACTCGCAAGCAAGGATCTACACTACATATGCATTGGTATCAAATGGAAAAGGGTAGTATATGTGGACTGAACTGTAGAATGCCAGAATAAGAGGGGGATAGCCCGTCCTCTCGAAGACTACGCTTCTGGCAGCCTCCATCTTGCAGCATGTAGAAGGAGTAGATGGTAAGTTCGCCAAGTGTCATATCATAGCATAATCCTACCCGGCGATCCTGCCCTCGTCGCCCTGTGAGAGAGCGATCACCGGGTTGTATCTGGCACTTGGAAGGGTGTATTTTATTAAGTATCCGGTTCTAGTTGTCATAAGGTTAAGGTACAACTCTGGGTCGTCCTTTTACCGAGGGACACAGCTACTCGAATAGATCAACTTCCCTGCAGGGGTGCACCACATTTCCCAACACGCTCGATCCCCTTTGGCCGGACACACTTTTCTGGGTCATGTCCGGCCTCGGAAGATCAACATGTCGCAGCCCCACCTAGGCACAACAGAGAGGTCAGCACGCCGGTCTAAATCCTATGGCGCAGGGGTCTAGGCCCATCGCCCATTGCACACCAGCACGTTGCGTACGCGGCCAGTGAGCAGACCTAGCAACCTCCATTACAAAGGAAGTTGCGTTACGCGGTCCAACCCGGCGTGCGCCGCTCAGTCGCTGACGTCACGAAGGATTCGGCTGATACCACGACGTCGAGTTCCCATAACTGTTCCCGCGTAGTTGGTTAGTGCGTATAGGCCAGTGGCCAGACTCAGATCAAATACCAAGATCTCGTTAAGCGTGTTATTTTGAAGTAACCGCGAACGCCGACCAGGGCCATGCCCACCTCTCTCCTGGGTGGTCTCAACCTTCCTATCGCTTCGCCACAATGTAACAGTCGGGGGCCGTCGGGAACGCAGGCCCACCACAACCTGGATGGAGCCACCCGTCCTTTCAGCCCCCACACCGGAATCACTCGTAGGTACTCTACGAGCCGACCCGACTTTAGTCACCACGAGTATCATATATTATGTATAAGTATATACCCGTGATCACCTCCCGAGTGATCACGGCCCGATAGTATAGCATGGCAGACGAACAAGAATGTAGGGCCACTGATGAATACTAGCATCCTATACTAAGCATTTAGGATTGCAGGTAAAGGTAACAACGGTAGTAGCAAAGACAGGCTATGCATCAGGATAGGATTAACAGAAAGCAGTAACATGCTACACTACTCTAATGCAAGCAGTAGAGAGAAGATTAGGCGATATCCGGTGATCAAGGGGGGGCTTGCCTGGTTGCTCTGGCAAGGAGGGGTCATCTTCGATGTAGTCGAACACACAGACATCGCAGCGGTCTCGGAGTCTACCGGAAAGGAGTAACGGAGGGGGAACACAACAAATAACAAAGCAATCAAATGTAACACAAAGCAAGACGCGACAATACGTTGTGCTAGGGGTGACCTAATGTAGGGATAGGCGATACGGACGAAGGGGGAACAACCGGGAAAGTATTCCTGGTGTTTCGCGTTTTCGGACAAATGAACCGGAGGGGGAAAGTTGCGTGTTTGCTATGCTAGGGATGTGTGGTAGATGAACGGGCTGCGTATCTGGACTCGTCTCTTCGTATTGAGCAACTTTCATGTACAAAGTTTTTCCATCCGAGCTATGGTTTATTTTATATTAATTTAAAAAGATTTAAATCATTTTAGGATTTATCTAATTAATTTTATTCAACATTATCCAGAACAGTGCATGCTGACATTAGTAGTAAATAGGGGTGTTGACTGATCAAACTGACATGTGGGTCCCGTTCATCATTGACTAGACTAACTAATCATGATTAATTAGTTTAATTAGTTGTTTAGCTCAATTAATCAAAATTAATTAATTTCATTAATTCTTTTATTATTATTATTATTATCAATTCTTGTTTAAAATGTTCTGGGCTGGGCCCTCGTGTCACTGGCCCAAGGGGCATGGCAGGCGAACGGGCGTTGGGCACGGGCGCCCGATAGGGCTTCGCCAAGCGAGGCAAGCGGGGCTGCGGCGGGGCGCCGGCCAGGGTGGTGGCGCGGTGGCCGGCAGGGGTGGCCGCGGGGCAGATGCGGTTCACCGCCGGCAAGGTCAGGCGGAGACAGGTTGGCGAAGGCGGGTGGCCAGGCGGCTATGGCGACGGCCTGGAGCAGCGAGGCTCGCGCGGGCGCTAGCTGCACGGGGGAGGCAGCGGCGGCGGCGGGCGCACGCGCGGATGTAGAGGCGCGCGCGAGCGCGGCCACAAGGCTGCTGGCGGGGTGCGGTCGGGTGCTGCCCGGGGCATGGCCAGGGCGCAGCTGGTGCATCAACGGGCATGATAAGGCTCGCGGGGACGAAAAGGGAGTATGGTGAGCGGGCATGCCTGGGCCTGCGTGGCGCGCGCTAGAGGTGCGAGCTTGCGCGGGGTCAACGGCAGAAGTGGGTGCGGTCATCAATGATGGACCGCGGCGGGCGGCGCCGGGTGCGGTCAGGCGTGGTTGCAGGCGGACTGCGGGAGGCGCGGTGTGCAGCGGCGTGCAGGGCGTAGCCGACAACGACAAGTAGCTAGCAGCAGCGAGTAGGAGCAGCGGAGCAGTGAAACAGCAGCAGGCGTGGGCGGCGGCAGCAGCACACAAGCGCGGCAGACGAATAGAGAGGTTCGGGCACGTCAGTGATGGCGTCCTACGGCGACGGGAGCAGAGGAGAAGGGGGAAATGGAGGAGGGCTCACAGGGAGTTGTAGGGAGGTGGCAGTGGGCTCCAGGCGGCTTGGGGTGGCCGGATTCCATGACGGCGAGGCAAACAGCGTCGGGGACGAAGAAGTCGAGGGCGGCGGGGGCGTCCAGCGAGGCGGGGCTCCATGGAGGAAGGCAAGGCGTGTCCAGCGACGACGACGAAGGCGATCCGGCGATGGGGTTGGCGCTGGCAACGATGCATGACGACAGAGGCGAAGGGATCGGGGTTCGCTGTCTGGATCCAGAACGTGGAGGGGAGTGGGGAACAAGGAGGAAGTGGGCGTCGTGTGAAGTGGGGGGTGTTAGGGTTTCTGGGAAGTGGGGGTAGGTTTAGTGGGGGTGGTGGGCCGACCTGGTGGGGTGGCCAACTGCGTAGAGGCCCCGTGGGGGAAGCGGGGGTTCTTTCCCCCCTTTTCTTGTTAGTTTTGTTTCCTGTTTTTGTTCTTCTCCTTTTCCTTTTTCTTTATTTTCTTTTCTATTTTAATTTAAGTTCCTCTTTTATTTTAGTTTTATAAACTATAAAAGTAGTCCCTACTTTTGTGTTAAAAAATAGGCTACTGCCACATAAGTTTGGGCAACCAAATAAAATTGTTTAATATTTCATTTAACGTAAAAGGCATTCAACTAATTGTTATTGGCTACTGTTAAAACATTTTAGAGTATTTTACACTTTTATAAAAGTGTGGTTTTTCCACCAAAATTACCTATGAAGTATTTGGTTCAGCCCGAACATTTTAGTTTTATTATTTGAAAACTTTTATTGTTTGCTTTTGTTTTGAATTTGAAATTTGAATTGGGTTTCGAACTGATGCGAGTTTATCCACAGTAACTGAGGTGACGTGGCATCATTAGCGGGGGATCACTGTAGCTTAATTATCCGGGCGTCACAATTCTCCTCCACTACAAGAAATCTCGTCCCGAGATTTAAGAGGGGGACTAATGGGGAAAGGATTTGGTTACGAAATTCTAACGAGTCTTCTCGGTCTTGGTTGCTCTTCTCGAAGAGGTCCATCCATTATATTGATGTCTTCATTTCTCTACTTCAGGTCATTATGATGAAATCAGCATCCTTTCTTCGGGAACTTCTTTGTACTTATGAAAGAGTAAAGGGTGGGTATATTCCAGGAGAACGGACCTCTGCAATGTTGACTATCTGGTAGCTAACATCGGGGAAGGTGGCAGAAAGTAACTCGAACTGAAACTTAAGAAAATATCGAGAGTAAAGTAAGGAGGTACCATGAGAAGTTTCAAGCAGGTAGGCAATCGCTCGATGCGTGAAACAAAGTGTGAAAGGGGTCCAGACCAACGAGAATAAGTATTGCGTCTGATACGAGAATAGATTATTGGAAAAGTGACCCCATGAAGTACATATGAAGTCAAGCGCGAGGAATAACTTTGGCAACAGGGGTGTACAGGAGAGTCATGTTTTGATCCTGGGACCTGTGGGTTATGGGCCCACCAGGTGGATTAAAAGTAGGAAGGGCGGTGACGTCTTGCACAATCATGTAAGCAAGGCATGTTAGAGGATAGCATGTCGGTTATGTCGGCAACAACATCGGTACCAAGGGCGAGGGACGAAGAGAACCATTTTCCTGCTCGTTGAATGAGGCAGACCAATAGGCAAAGTTCTCGTCCATCGGGGGCTATCGGAATGTCATCAACAATAGTAACAGGGTCTTGCTGACATAATTGTACACCGAGGTGTTTACATAAGCAGGGAAATATTACTGCTTATATCATGTAGATCACAAGAAAGGTTAAACTAAGCAATGGAAAGGAAAATAATATTATTAGATTAAATACAACAATGGAAAGGAAAATGTGTTTAAACACATATTTCAGGGGTATATCATTCCCAAGGACAAGGAGAGCATGATATCCATGACAGGATATAAAGTATAAAACCATTTAGGTAAGGGGAGATAAATTTCATGACATTACCCATAAAATGGTGTTTGGATAATTGAGCAAGAAATATTTAGCATTGGGCTTCAAATGTTCTTGTTGAAAATCGGAGTACCACAGACATGCTTCGAGATAGCATTGACAAGGTTTTCAAGCAAGGATCAAACTTGGATACACAAAGGATTCATCAGAAACAACATATAGAATAAGTCTTATTGTTTCCTCATGGACGAATGGTAAACCTTGCTAAATAGGAAACTATAACAATAGGTTCCCTGGCCAGGTGTGCTAGGCATGACATCACCTTTCCGAGTGCTATAAAGACCAGTGTTATAACACTTGGAAATATGTTCCAACCATCATATCTAACCAAGATTCAAATCTAATTGGTGTCAGGATACCTCAGACTCATGATGCCTCAGAAGGAAGGGGTGCAACACAATTTTACGAGATGGCATTGCAAAATTCTCGGGAGATGAACTATGGAAGCAAGTTCTGAATCATGAGTTCATCATTAAACCAAGGAGAGGATGAGGAGGTGGCTGATGAACTCAGCGAAAATTCATTGAGATTTCCAAAAGATGGATCTCCACAATTAGGTGAACAAGGAGATAAAATTTGTCAGATCGAATGATATAATGAGGTATGCTCGAGGAAAACATACACAATTAAACATTGGTTGAGAGGTGCACCCAAAATAAGGGCTTAGGTAGCATGATCAATGTTAGAATGGTGATTCGATAACCAATGGTCTAAGAATGAAATATCGACCATTAACTTCAAAGCAATAGGGTTGCTAGAAGTTTTGGTGTCACACATCATAGTTCAATTGTCGGTTTTCCGGTTAGAAACAACACGGGGACCAAGGAATGAACGGATGTGGCAAGAAGTACCACCTGTATCAAGATCTCTTAAGAGGTGGTGAAATTCTCACGACTTTCTTGACATAAAAGATGGTAATACTTCCAAGGTAAAGAAGAACAAATGCTGGGTAGCAAGGATCTCAAGGTATAACACAAAACACGAACAAGTTTGTGTTGAACAGAAGGCAATAAAGTGGTCGATGATAACCCAAATCATCGAGGGCAAGGATGGTATTTCTCAACATGAATTCATCTGATAACCTGGAAGAGCTTAGAATGCTAATGATGATCATGCCAAATTTTGTCGAAGGGCTCCACGAAGAAGCAATTGAATAGCGGCTACATCAAGCAACATGACTAATGCAGCGAAATATTATTGGAACCACGGATACGACACCAACTCGTATCAAGCTTGTTGTTCAAGGTGAAACAATAAGACATGGAAGATCGACATAAGCTTAGCTCGTTGTCTAAAGTTGTGCTCCGGGATTAAGAACCAGGTAGCACAGATAAAATCATCATGATAATGATATAGCTGATCAGGCTAGGAATAACTTGAAGGGTTATTAAACTCGTAAGCAATGAAAATTACTTAGATTTATTGAATCAGAGTGCAGACTCGATTCACTTATCGATGTTCTCGGTTGACGATAACCTAGAACCCGTGGAGTCACTATGACAGGGAAGGTATTACTTCATCAGAAATTCATAAGATATATCCTCGAGATACCATGGGGGTAATACAAGAAGGCATATCAAAATAGAGGCTGGGCAGGTGTATTGATCTGCAGAAGGCAAGTACTCAAACTTGTCCGAGAAATGGAATCAAGAGAAAATATGGTCGGAACCACGGTTGCAAAAGACAAATTCCCATATATAAGATGAACTTATACCAAAGAGGGTTTAAGAGTAGCATCCATGATAAGATCAACATCGTGTCCATGGGCATGAACGCAAGGTTCAAGGTCGACTCCCACTTCTCCAATACACAACTTCTCATTTACTGCTCTCGGTTAAGAATGTTTAGAGTTTGAAAGTTTAATTGGCGGAATACCAGAAGGTTATGACCCATGAAGACTTTTGGGTTCACACAAATTAAGGAAGGTATATGTTCAACCCATCGAGGCATCTTAGAAACATATACCACAACTCCAGGAGTAATTCATACAAGCTCGAAGGCAACACATGGTTGAGAAAGCAGAGGATACAATTTACGAAATGCATTATGTATCTGAGGAAAGGCTCTCAAGCTTATTGAATATGAAGGACATTGTCGGATAAAATCCGACAAAGGTTCTGGTGGTCCACAAGGGATCTGATGTGAGCATCGGTACTCAACCAGAGGAAGAAAGAATGCAAGGAGATCATATTATAGAAACAACTGACTAACTCAAAGCTCAAATGCAAAGGAATTTTGAATTCCAAGACAAGGGATCAGAAGCAATGCTCTAATTAGGGATGGATAATTTGAATAGCCTTAGGGGTACAATCGATGGTGATTTGGGTGGTCGAGAACCAGCTCATGTTCAAAATGACATAAGAGCCGGAAGGATGAATTATAGGATCTGATTAAGGATTGCGAGCATTCACAACATATAGATTCAACCGACTCAAACTGATAATGACTAAGGATGCCAATAAGACTAGCGGACTTATGAGGTTAATCATAATGCAAGCAAGCAAGAATTTCAAGAGCAATAGGCCGTTGAGATTTTCGGAGATTGAATGGTATTTCGAAGACCTTTGTGAAATACATGTATCCACTGGGGATGAGCGGATACATGATAAGTGCAAAAAACTATTCGTAGGGGTATTCAGATTGCCAAGAACGATAAGGGCAGTGGGCACAAAGTATTTTTGGAACAATATAGAGAATTTCGGGGTATCTTGTAATAACAAGATTAACTATGAATAAAAGTAAGGATAACAGACGTAGGTATTTATCCATAGGGATATATCAGTGGTAGGGAATTGCAAAATTGATGGCCACAAGGTCTCGAGAGAACATCGTAGAGTGTCTTCGGAATCTTCTGGTGAAGCAAGCGATCGTTCGGATCGAGGGGCTCTCCGGGAGAAAGTATTTACGAGAACCTAGAGTTAGAGTTAGCAAATCATTTAACCCGAATAGGAGAGAGATCAGAGTCCCAGAGTATAGACGAGGAGTAAAAGATCCTAATACCACCTAATGGCGACGTGGCCGCATAAGGCACACAACCATGTTAGTAAAAGTTTTGTAATGTCTAGACTCAACTTCGGCCAAGGAGTTTGGAAGGGGGATTACTATGGGCAGTCAGCTCCGATACCAACTTATGATGCCCACGATTTGACCATACACTAATCATGCACGCAAATGTGTACGACCAAGATCAAGGACTCACGAGAAGATATCACAACACAACTCTAAACACAAATTAAAATAATACACGCTTTATATTACAAGCCAAGGGCCTCGAGGGCTTGAATACATAAGCTCAAATACACAAGAGTCAGTGGAAGCAATAATATCTGAGTACAGACATAAGTTAAACAAGTTTTGCCTTAAGAAGGCTAGCACAAAAGTAGCAACGAACGAAAAAGGCAATGCCTCCTGCCTGGGACCTCCTAACTACTCCTCGAAGCCGAACTCCACGTAGAAACATTCTCGAGATCCTCTGGCTCCTGGACTCCGTCATCTGGTTGCGACATCCGAGAAGAAAGGAAAAGGGGGAAAAGAGGGAGAAAAACAACCGTGAGTACTCATCCAAAGTACTCGCAAGCAAGGATCTACACTACATATGCATTGGTATCAAATGGAAAAGGGTAGTATATGTGGACTGAACTGCAGAATGCCAGAATAAAAGGGTGGTAGCCAGTCCTGTCGAAGACTACGCTTCTGGCAGCCTCCATCTTGCAGCATGTAGAAGAGAGTAGATGGTAAGTTCACCAAGTATCATCGCATAGCATAATCCTACCCGGAGATCCTCCCCCCGTCGCCCTATGAGAGAGCGATCACCGGGTTGTATCTGGCACTTGGAAGGGAGTATTTTATTAAGTATCCGGTTCTAGTTGTCATAAGGTCAAGGTACAACTCCGGGACGTCCTTTTACCGAGGGACACGGCTACTCGAATAGATGAACTTCCCAGCAGGGGTGCACCACATTTCCGAACACGCTCGATCCCCTTTGGCCGGACAAACTTTTCTGGGTCATGTCCGGCCTCGGAAGATCAACACGTCGCAGCTCCACCTAGGCACACCGGTCTAAATCCTATGGCGCAGGGGTCTAGGCCCATCGCCCATTGCACACCTACATGTTGCGTAAGCAGACGGTGAGCAGACCTAGAAACCTCCATTACAAAGGAAGTTATGTTACGCGGTCCAACCCGGCGCGCGCCACCCAGTCGCTGATGTCACGATGGCTTCGGCTGATACCACGACGTCGAGTGCCCATAACTGTTCCCGCGTAGTTGGTTAGTGCGTATAGGCCAGTGGCCAGACTCAGATCAAATACAAAGATCTCGTTACGCATGTTATTTTGAAGTAACCATGAACGCCAACTAGGGCCAGGCCCACCTCTCTCCTGGTTTGTCTCAACCTGCCCTATCGCTCCGCCACAATGTAACAGTCGGGGGCCGTCGGGAACCTAGGCCCACCACGACCTGGATGGAGCCACCCGTCCTTTCAGCCCCCACAAAGGAATCACTCGCGGGTACTCTATGAGCCGACCCGACTTTAGTCACCACGAGTATCATATATTATGTATAAGTATATACCTGTCATCACCTCCCGAGTGATCACGGCCCGATAGTATAGCTTGGCAGACAGACAAGAATGTAGGGCAACTGATGAATACTAGCATCCTATACTAAGCATTTAGGATTGCATGTAAAGGTAACAACAGTAGTAGCAAAGACAAGCTATGCATCAGGATAGGATTAACGGAAAGCAGTAACATGCTACACTACTCTAATGCAAGCAGTAGAGAAAAGATTAGGCGATATCTGGTGATCAAGGGAGGGCTTGCCTGGTTGCTCTGGCAAGGAGGGGTCATCTTCGATGTAGTCGAACACACGGACATCGGCAGCTGTCTCGGAGTCTACTGAAAAGGAGTAACGGAGGGGGAACACAATAAATAATAGAGAAATCAAATGTAACAGAAAGCAAGATGCGACAATACGTTGTGCTAGGGGTGACATATTGTAGGGATAAGCGATACCAACGAAGGGGGGAAACATCCGGGAAAGTATTCCCGGTGTTTCGCGTTTTCGGACAGATGAACCGGAGGGGGAAAGTTGTGTGTTCGCTATGCTAGGGATGTTTCACAGACGAACGGGTTGCGTATCCGGATTTATCTCGTCGTTCTGAGCAACTTTCATGTACAAAGTTTTTCCATCCGAGTTATGGTTTATTTTATATTAATTTTAACAGATTTAAATCATTTTTAGGATTTATCTAATTAATTTAATTCAGAATTATCCAGAACAGTGCATGCCGACATCAGCAGTCAACAGGGGTGTTGACTGGTCAAACTGACATGTGGGTCCCGTTCGTCATTGACTAGACTAACCAGTCATGATTAATTAGTTTAATTAGTTGTTTAGCTTAATTAATTTTTAATTCTTAACAAAACGTTCTAGGCTGGGCCCTCGTGTCATTGGCCCAAGGGGCATAGCAAGCGAACGAGCGTTGGGCACGGGCGCCCGACAGGGCGCCGCCGAGCAAGGCAAGCGGGGCTGCGTCGGGGCGCCGGCCAGGGCGGTGGTCGGCAGGGGTGGCCGCGGGATATAAGCGGTTCACCGCCGGCGAGGTCAGGCGGAGACGGGCTGACGAAGGCGGGTGGCGAGGCGGCCATGGCCGCGGCCTGAAGCAGCGAGGCTCGCGCGGGCGCTAGCTACAGGCGGGAGGTAGCAGGGGCGGCTGGCGCACGCGCGAACGGAGAGGCGCGCGCGAGCGCGTCCACGAGGCTGCAGGCGGGATGCGGTCGGGTGCTGCCTGGGGCATGGCCAGGGCGCAGCTGGCGCGTCGGCGGGCGTGAGAAGGCTCGTGGGGACGGAAAGGGAGCAGGGTGAGCGGGCGCGCCTGGGCCTGCGTGGCGCGCGCACGGAGGTACGAGCTTGCGTGGGGTCAACGACAGAGGCTGGCGCGGTCATCAATGACGGATCGCGGCAGGCGGCGCCGGGTGCGGTCAGGCGTGGTTGCAGGCGGACGGCGGGAGGCGCGGTGTGCAGCGGCGAGGCCAAGGGCGGCCGGAGGCGGCAGATGCGGGCGTGCGGGGCGCAGCCGACAGCGGGAAGCAGCTAGCAGCAGCGAGTAGGAGCGGCGGAGCAGCAGCATGCGCGGGCGGCGGCAGCAGCACACTAGCGCGGCGGGCGAACAGAAGGTTCGGGCATGTCAGTGATGGCGTCCAACGGGGACGGGAGCAGAGGAGAAGGGGGAAACGGAGGAGGGCTCACAGGGAGCTGTAGGGAGGTGGCAGTGGGCTTGAGGCGGCTTGGGGTGGTCGGAGTCCACGACAGCGAGGCATACGGCGTCGGGGACGAAGAAGTCGAGGGCGGCGGGGGCATCGAGCAGGCGGGGCTCCGTGAAGGAAGGCAAGGCGTGTCCAGCGACGACGACGAAGGCGATCCAGCGACGGGGTTGGCGCTGGAAACGATGCACGACGACAGAGGCGAAGGGATCGAGGTTGGTTGTCCGGATCCAAAACGTGGAGGGGAGTGGGGAACGAGGAGGAAGTGGGCGTCGTGTGAAGTGGAGGGGGGTTAGGGTTTCTGGGAAGTGGGGGTAGGTCTAGTGGGGGTGTTGGGCTGGCCTAGTGGGGTGGCCGACTGGGCCGGCTGGGTAGAGGCCCTGTGGGGGAAGCGGGGGTTCTTTTCCCCCTTTTTTGTAAGTTTTGTTTCCTGTTTTTGTCCTTGTCCTTTTCCTTTTTCTTTATTTTCTTTCTGTTTTAATTTAAGTTCCTCTATTATTTTAGTTTTATAAACTATGAAAGTAGTCCCTACTTTAGTGTTAAAAATAGGCTACTGCCACATAAGTTTGGGCAACCAAATAAAATAGTTTAATATTTCATTTAATATAAAATACATTCAACTAATTGTTTTTGGCTACTATTAAAACATTTTAGAGTATTTTACACTTTTATAAAAGTGTGGTTTTTCCACCAAAATTACTTATGTAGTATTTGGTTCACCCCGAATATTTTAGTTTTATTATTTGAAAAGTTTTATTGTTTGCTTTTGTTTTGAATTTGAAATTTGAATTGGGTTTCGAACTGATGCGAGTTTATCCACAATAACTGAGGTGACGTGGCATCATTCGCGGGGGATGACTGTAGCTTAATTATCCGGGCGTCACAGACTATGTCTCAATCATCCGGTTCTCAAACATCAGGCAGTGCGAGAAATTCAACGAAGGAGATCGAGTCTTGTGGGGAAAAGTGCGCAAACCTGTGCAGAGTGTACAAACTAATCATGATTAGTCGTGTCCTAGGTTATGGACATCTTGAGTATCTGGTACTTGAATTATTGTTTGATCTCATCACTTTATTTAATTAATTTGTTGGGTTATAATTATTATTTCGGGATTGAGTTGGGGTTACCTTCTCATTAATGATATAAATTTGGTAGTTAAATAAAAACTATTCCTTTTTTGTAGGAAAAAATTGGCTTTATGCAAAATATTAAACCTAGAGCCTCCACCAGCCATATATGCATGTAGTGATAGTTGTTATTTGTTCATTTCTCTATATTGTTATCTTGCCAGGATATTCCATCTGCTGACCTACACGGCTGCAACGTATCATGTTGCAGAATCTTCAGCCGAAGAGTAAGGTGCGATAGGTCGTTGTCATGCACTCAGTTTTGCCGTGGAGTTGGATGGACTTATTTATCTTCTATGCTTCCGCAATTATCTTATTTAGATGGCCTTCAGCCATATTATTGTAATAAGTACTCTTTTTGAGTCACTCGATGTAATAAGTGTGTGATTGAAACTCTGCTATAAATCCTCGAGTACTGTGTGTGTCAGCAATACCGATCCAAGGATGACACTTAAGCATAGAGACTATGGTCCATTGGGGTCGGGTCGCTACACTGGATAGCGGTCGATGTGTGGAGTAATAGTAGTAGATGCAGGCATGAGTCGGTCTACTAATCTTGGACGTGATGCGTATATAATGATCATTGCCTGGATATCGTCATGATTATTTGAAGTTCTATCAATTTCCCAACAGTAATTTGTTCACCCACCGTTTGCTATTTTTCTTGAGAGAAGCCACTAGTGAAACCTACGGCCCCCAGGTCTCTTCCTCATATTATTTGCCTTTGTGATCTATTTTATTTGCCTTTTATTTCCAGATCTATTAAAGCCAAAAATACTAAAATACCTTGCTGCAATTTATTTTATTTGGTGTTCGATCTATCAATCTACTACAATTTATTCACGTTCATTTGCCAATTTCTGGCACCGTTACCCGAAAGGGATTGACAGCCCCTTTAATACGTCGGGTTGCGAGTATTTGTTATTTGTGTGCAGGTGCCATTTACGTGTTGTTGCTTGGTTCTCCTATTGGTTCGATAACCTTGGTTTCATCACTGAGGGAAATACCTACCGTCGTTGTGCTGCATCATCCCTTACTCTTTGGGGAAATACCGACGTAGCTGCAAGCCACTATCAGGCACCTTACGATGGAACACAGCAAACTGAAGCTCACACCACATGATATGAGAGACATCAAGTGGTTTAGGATGTTGGAGACGCGCTTCCTCACAAATGAGCATCATGTCCACAAGATAGGAATGCACCTTGTCCTTGTCGCCTATGCAAGGAAAAAGAGAGTTGCGGAAGATCTGATGCATGATGTCAAGAAACGGGTTCAGCACAAAAGTCTCCTTGTCATTGGATAACTTCTTCTCAAGAAGGTAGGGTTGTAGCTTGTTCTAGGAAGCAGACTTGGGTTGGCATGTGGGCGGACACCAATGGGCACATCTAGCCCCTCATCACGAACATGCGACAGACCCATGAACTCCTTCCACTCAGCAGTCATCCATGTCATGGTCCGCTTCTCATCCGTGTGGAAGTGGATAGAAGCAAAGAACTGAGCCACAATCTCCGGGTTAAAGTCAAGGTGGAACGTGACGATCCCCTCAATGCCAAACCGCTCCACCAAATCGAGAGGCTCACCAAAATATGCCCGGTTCTTCTTCAGATGGTCCATGTTGATACGTCTCCAATGTATCTACAATTTTTTATTGTTCCATGCTATTATGTTATCTGTTTTGGATATTTTATATGCATTAATATGCAATTTTATATGATTTTTGGAACAAACCTATTAACCTAGAGCCCAGTGTCAGTTCCTGTTTTTTCCTTGTTTTAGAGTTTCACAGAAAAGGAATACCAAACAGAGTCCAAACGGAATAAAACTTTCGCGATGATTTTTCTTGGACCAGAAGACACCTAGGAGACTTCAAGTGCAAGTCATAAGAGCCATGAGGAGGACACAAGAGTGGAGGGCGCGCCCAGGGGGTAGGGCGCACCCCCGACCTTGTGGGCCCCTCGGTGACCCCTTGACCTAGATCTTCCTCCTATATATTCTCAAATACCCCAAAAACTTCTAGGGGAGCCACAAAACCACTTTTCTATTGCCGGAATATTCTGTACTTGTGAGATCCCATCTGGGGACCTTTTCCGGCGTCATGTCAGAGGGGAATTCGATCATGGAGGGCTTCTACATCAACACCATTGCCTCTCCGATGAAGCGTAAGTAGTTTACCACAGACCTACGGGTCCATAGCTAGTAGCTAGATGGCTTCTTCTCTCTGTTTGATTCTGAATACAATGTTCTCCTCGATGTTCTTGGAGATCTATTCGATGTAATACTCTTTTGTGGTGTGTTTGCCGAGATCGATGAATTGTGGATTTTTGATCAGCTTATCTATGAATATTATTTGAATCTCCTCTGAATTCTTATATGCATGATTTGATATCTTTGCAAGTATCTTCGAACTATCGATTTGGTTTGGCCAACAAGATTGGGTTTTCTTGCAATGGGAGAAGTGCTTAGCTTTGGGTTCAATCTTGCGGTGTCCTTTCGCAGTGATAGTAGGGGCAGCAAGGCACGTATTGTATCGTTGCCATCGAGGATAAGAAGGTGGGGTTTTCATCATATTGCTTGAGTTAATTCCTCTACATCATGTCATCTTGCTTAAGGTGTTACTCTATTCTTATGAACTTAATAGTAGTAGATGCAGGCAGGAGTCGGTCTACTTGTTTTGAATGTGATGCCTATATAGATGATCATACCTAGATATTCTCATAACTATGCTCAATTCTGTCAATTGCTCAACAGTAATTCGTTCACCCACTGTAAAATACTTATGCTCTTGAGAGAAGCCACTAGTGAAACCTATGGCCCCCGGGTCTAACTTCATCATATTAATCTTCCACTACTTAGTTATTTTCATTGCCTTTTATTTTACTTTGCATCTTTATCATAAAAGTACCAAAAATATTATCTTATCATATCTATCAGATCTCACTCTCGTAAGTGACCGTGTAGGGATTGACAACCCCTTATCGCATTGGTTGCGAGGATTTATTTGTTTTGTGCAGGTGCGAGGGACTAGCGCGCAGCCTCCTACTGGATTGATATCTTGGTTCTGAAAAACTGAGGGAAACACTTACGCTACTTCGCTGCATCACCCTTTCCTCTTCAAGGGAAAACCAACACAGTGCTCAAGAGGTAGCAGGAAACAACGCAACAAGCCACCGAATACCTGCACAAACAAACACCAACTTGCACCCAATGCGATAAAGGGGGTGTCAATCCCTTCACGGTTATTTGCAAAGTGAGATATGATATAGATGGATAAACGTCAAGTAATATTTTTCGTATTTTTGGTTTATGGAACGGAAAGTAGAAGATTGCAAAGAAAGTAAATAGGAAACTAAGATTGTAGATCGGGAACTTATATGATGGAAAATAGACCCGGGGGCCATAGGTTTCACTTGAGGCTTCTCTCAAGATAGAAATTATTACGGTGGGTGAAAAAATTACTGTCGACCAATTGATAAATAAGTGCAATGTTATGATGATATCTAAGGCAATGATCATAAATATAGGCATCACGTTTGTGTCAAGTAGACCAAAATGATTCTGCATCTACCACTATCCAGCATGCATGTAGAGTATTAAGTTCATAAGAATAGAGTAACGCCTTAAGCAAGATGACATGATGTAGAGGGATAAATTCATGCAATATGATAAAAAACACCATCTTGTTATCCTTGGTGGCAACAATACAATACATGCCTTGCTGCCCCTACTGTCACTGGGAAAGGACACCTCAAGATTGAACCCAAAGCTAAGCACTTCTCCCATTGCAAGAAAGATCAATCTAGTAGGCCAAACCAAACTGATATTTCGAAGAGACTTTCAAAGATAACCAATCATACATAAAATAATTCAAAGAAGATTCAAATATTATTCATAGATAAACTCGATCATAAACCCACAATTCATCGATCTCAACAAACACACCGCAAAAGAAGATTACATCGAATGGATCTCCACAAGAGAGGGGGAGAACTTTGTATTGAAATCCAAAAAGAGAGAAGAAGCCATCTAGCTAATAAGTATGGACCCGTAGGTCTGAGGTAAACTACTCACACTTCATCGGAAGGGCTATGGTGTTGATGTAGAAGCCCTCCGTGATCGATGCCCCCTCCAGCGGAGCTCCGGAACAGGCCCCAAGATGGGATCTCATGCATACATAAAGTTATGACGGTGGAATTAGGGTTTTGGCTCCGTATCTGATCGTTTGGGGGTACGTGGGTATATATAGGAGGAAGAAGTACGTCGGTGGAGCAATAGGGGGGCCACGAGGGTGGAGGGCACGCCTGGGGGGGTAGGCGCGCCCCCTACCTCGTGGCCTTCCTGTTGGTTGCTTGACGTAGGGTCCAAGTCTCCTGGATCTTGTCCGTTCCAAAAATCACGTTCCCGAAGGTTTTATTCCGTTTGGACTCCGTTTGATATTCCTTTTCTTCGAAACCCTAAAATAGGCAAAAAAACAGGAATTCTGGGCTGGGCCTCCGGTTAATAGGTTAGTCCCAAACATAATATAAAAGTGTATAATAAAGCCCAACAATGTCCAAAACAGTAGATAATATAACACAGAGCAATCAAAAATTATAGATACGTTGGAGACGTATCAAGCATCCCCAGGCTTAATTCCTGCTCGTCCTCGAGTAGGTAAATGATAAAAACAGAATTTTTGATGTGGAATGCTACTTGGCATAATTTCAATGTAATTCTTCTTAATTGTGGCATGAATATTCAGATCCGAAAGATTCAAGATAAAAGTTTAATATTGACATAGAAATAATAATATTTCAAGCATACTAACTAAGCAATTATGTCTTCTCAAAATAACATGGCCAAAGAAAGTTATCCCTACAAAATCATATAGTCTGGCTATGCTCTATCTTCACCACACAAAGTATTTAAATCATGCACAACCCCGATGACAAGCCAAGCAATTGTTTCATACTTTTGACATTCTCAAACTTTTTCAATCTTCACGCAATACATGAGCGTGAGCCATGGACATAGCACTATAGGTGGAATAGAATGGTGGTTGTGGAGAAGACAAAAAGGGAGAAGATAGTCTCACATCAACTAGGTGTATCAACGGGCTATGGAGATGCCCATCAATAGATATAAATGTGAGTGAGTAGGGATTGCCATGCAACGGATGCACTAGAGCTATAATTATATGAAAGCTAAAAAAGAAACTAAGTGGGTGTGCATCCAACTTGCTTGCTCACGAAGACCTAGGGCATTTTGAGGAAGCCCGTCATTGGAATATACAAGCCAAGTTCTATAATGAAAAATTCCTACTGGTATATGAAAGTGATAACATAGGATACTCTCTATCATGAAGATCATGGTGCTACTTTGAAGCACAAGTGTGGTAAAAGGATAGTTACATTGTCCCTTCTCTCTTTTTTCTCTCATATTTTTTTATTTGGGCCTTTTCTTTTTTATGGCCTCTTTTTTATTATTATTTTTCGTCCGAGTCTCAACAAGGCTAGATAAATTATTTATTACTAAATAGGAGTAAAAAGCAAGGAATAAAAATAAAATTGGGTTGCCTCCCAACAAGCGCTATCATTTAATGCCCCTAGCTAGGCATAAAAAGTAAGGATAGATATAGGTATTGCCATCTTTGGTAGGCAATCCATAAGTGTCTCTCATAATAGATTCATAAGGTAATTTAATTTTCTTTCTAGGAAAGTGTTCCATGCCTTTCCTTAACAAAAATTGGAATCTAATATTTCCTTCCTTCATATCAATAATTGCACCAATCGTTCTAATGAAAGGTCTACCAAGAATAATAGGACATGAAGGATTGCAATCTATGTCAAGAACGATAAATTCTACAGGCACATAATTCCTATTTGCAAGAATAAGAACATCATTAATTCTTCCCATAGGTTTCTTAATAGTGGAATCCACAAGGTGCAAGTTTAGAGATCAATCATCAAAATCATGGAACCGTAGCAAATCACATAAAGTCTTTGGAATCGTGGAAACACTAGCACCCAAATCACACAAAGCATAGCATTCATGATCTTTAATTTTAATTTTAATAGTTGGTTCCCACTCATCATAAAGTTTTCTAGGGATAGAAACTTCCAACTCAAGTTTTTCTTCATAAGATTGCATCAAAGCATCAACGATATGTTTGGTAAAAGCTTTATTTTGACTATAAGCGTGAGGAGAATTTAGCACGGATTGCAACAAGGAAATACAATCTATCAAAGAGCAATTGTCATAGTTAAATTACTTGAAATCCAAAATAGTGGGTTCATTAACATCTAGAGATTTGATCTCTTCAATCCCACTTTTATCAATTTTAGCATCAAGATCTAAAAACTCCGAAATCTTGGAACGCCTTCTAGGTGAAGGAGGATCATATTCAGTCCCATTATTATCAAGATTCATATTGCAAAATAAAGATTTAATAGGGGACACATCAATAACTTTTAGATCTTCATCTTTATTATCATGGAAACTACAATAACACGCTCTTATAAAGGAATCTTTCTTAGCACACATCCTAGCAGTTCTTTCTTTGCACTCATCAATGGAAATTCTCATGGCTTTGAGAGACTCATTGATATCATGATTAGGTGGAATAGATCTAAGTTTCAAAGAATCAACATCAAGAGAAATTCTATCAATGTTCCTAGCCAACTCTTCAATCAAAGCATTGAAATTCTTTTGAGAAGTAATAAATTCTTTAATATTAGATTCAAAATCAGAGGGCATCTTATTATAATTTACATAAGAATTGTTGTAGGAATTACCATAATTGTTAGAGGAATTACTAGGATAAGGCCTAGGATTAAAGTTTCCTCTATACGCGTTGTTACCGAAATTATTCCTACCAACAAAATTCACATCCATAGATTCATTATTATTCTCATTCAAAGTAGACAAAGGCATATCATTAGGATCAGAAGAAACACTCTTATTAGCAAATAATTTCATAAGTTCATCCATCTTTCCACTCAAAACATTAACTTCTTCTATCGCATGCACTTTTTTATTAGTAGATCTTTCAGTGTGCCATTGAGAATAATTAACCATAATATTATCTAGGAGTTTAGTAGATTCTCCTAAAGTTATTTCCATAAAAGTGCCTCCTGCGGCCGAATCTAAAAGATTTCTAGAAGCAAAATTCAATCCGGCATAAAAAATTTGTATAATCATCCACAAATTCAAACCATGTGTTGGGCAATTACGTATCATTAATTTCATCCTCTCCCAAGCTTGTGCAACATGTTCATGATCAAGTTTCTTAAAATTCATAATATAATTTCTAAGAGAGATGATCTTAGTGGGAGGAAAATACTTAGAGATAAAAGCATCTTTGCACTTGTTCCAAGAATCAATACTATTTTTAGGCAAAGACAAAAACCAAGCTTTAGCACAATCTCTAAGCGAAAAAGGAAATCGCTTCAATTTAACAATATCATTATCAACATCTTTCTTCTTTTGCATATCACACAAATCAATGAAGCTATTTAGATGGGTAGTGGCATCTTCACTAGGAAGGCCGGAAAACGGATCTTTCATGATAAGATTCAGCAAGGCAGCATTAATTTCACAATATTCAGCATCGGTAAGAGGAGAAATCGTAGTGCTAATGAAATCATTGTTATTGGTATTGGTGACAAGCAAGCAATCCAACACACAAGAAAACGAGGAAGCGGCAAAAAGAGGCAAATAGAGAAAGAGAGGGAGGATAGAGAGAGAGAGAGGGTAATAAAACGGCAAGGGTGAAGTGGGGATAGGAAAATGAGAGGCAAATGGCAAATAATGTAATGCGGGAGATAAGGGTTTGTGATGGGTACTTGGTATGTTTGACTTTTGCGTAGACCTCCCCAGCAACGGCGCCCGAAATCCTTCTTGCTACCTCTTGAGCACCGCGTTGGTTTTCCCTTGAAGAGGAAAGGGTGATGCAGCAAAGTAGCATAACTATTTCCATTAGTTTTTGAGAACCAAGGTATCAATCCAGTAGGAGGCTGCGCGCTAGTCCCTCGCACCTGCACAAACCAAATAAATCCTCGCCACCAACGCGATAAGGGGTTGTCAATCCCTACACGGTCATTTACGAGAGTGAGATCTGATAAGATAATATTTTTGGTATTTTCATGATAAAGATGCAAAGTAAAATAAAAGGCAATGAAAATAACTAAGTATTGGAAGATTAATATGATGAAGATAGACCCGGGGGCCATAGGTTTCACTAGTGGCTTCTCTCAAGAGCATAAGAATTTTACGGTGGGTGAACGAATTACTGTTGAGCAATTGACAGAATTGAGCATAGTTATGAGAATATCTAGGTATGATCATGTATATAGGCATCACATCCAAGACAAGTAGACCGACTCCTGCCTGCATCTACTACTATTACTCCACACATCGACAGCTATCCAGCATGCATCTAGAGTATTAAGTTCGTAAGAACAGAGTAACGCCTTAAGCAAGATGACATGATGTAGAGGGATAAATTCATGCAATATGATAAAAACCCCATCTTGTTATCCTTGATGGCAACAATACAATACATGCCTTGCTGCCCCTACTATCACTGGGAAAGGACACCGCAAAATTGAACCCAAAGCTAAGCACTTCTCCCATTGCAAGATAGATCAATCTAGTAGGCCAAACCAAACAGATAATTCAAAGAGACTTGCAAAGATAACCAATCATACATAAAAGAATTCAGAGAAGATTCAAATATTATTCATAGATAGACTTGATCATAAACCCACAATTCATCGGTCTCAACAAACACACCGCAAAAGAAGATTACATCGAATAGATCTCCACAAGAGAGGGGGGTGAGGGAGTCCTGGATTAGGGGGTCTCCGGATAGCCGGACTATATCCTTTGGCCGGACTATTGGACTATGAAGATACAAGATTGAAGACTTCATCTCGTGTCCGGATGGGACTTTACTTGGCGTAGAAGGCAAGCTAGGCAATACGGATATGTATATCTCCTCCTTTGTAACTGACCTTGTGTAACCCTAGCCCCCTCCGGTGTCTATATAAACCAGAGGGTTTTAGTTCGTAGGACAACAACAATCATACCATAGGCTAGCTTCTAGAGTTTAGCCTCTTCGATCTCGTGGTAGATCAACTCTTGTACTACTCATATTATCAAGAACAATCAAGCAGGACGTAGGGTTTTACCTCCATCAAGAGGGCCCGAACCTGGGTAAACATCGTGTCCCCTGCCTCCTATTACCATCCGCCTTAGACGCACAGTTCGGGACCCCCTACCCGAGATCCGCTGGTTTTGACACCGACATTGGTGCTTTCATTGAGAGTTCCACTGTGCCGTCACCGTAAGGAAGGATGCCTCGTCTCGTTGTTAAAAACAACATTACCACCGGGGGAGCCCTGGCTGTCGGACAAACTCTCCAGATAGGCAGTTTCATGATGACCGCCCGTTCGGCTGCTGCACCGACGATGACTTCTCGGTTCATCGAAAACAGCCTCCATGTCGGCTCGGAATTTTCCAAGAAGATGGATCCAATGGAGCTCTCATCCCTAAACGAGCTCTTGGTTCGCATCGCCGCCTTGGGAGTCGCTACGGACTATGATCGGATTGGGCTTAAACCTGATCAAAGGGAGATTAACTCTCCACCGATCACCCATCATATTGCGATGGTGGAGGAACAATGCGGCGATTCTTCCTCTATCTTGAGGACTAACTATGTCCGGATTCCTGAGCTGTCCGAGCCGGATACCAATTTACGGGAGGACATCACCCAAGCCCTGAACCTAGAGTCAGGCGGCTGGCCAGACTTATCAGGCAACATCCCGAAACCCAAACTTCCAAGATTGGAAACTCCTTGGCCCCTAGGTCTCAAATCGGGTAAGGGTTCGGACTCAAATCCACCCACCCACCCAAACATAAACGATCTTTCCCACATCAGGCAAGCGCCCCAGGAAACAGTACATCATTATTGGGCCAGATTCCTCCTTGTGATGAAAAAGGTTAAGGACTATCATGAGGAAGACACAGTCTCATTTTTCTGCAATAATTGCACGGACAAGGGAATCCTTAACGCCATAAGTCGCCGTGACATATCACGCTTCGCCAACTTGGCGTAGATAGTACGAAAGTACTGTGCGATGGAAAGTGCCTGGAAAACCGAAACGAAATTTTGGGATAATCTGGCTCCGAATATACAGCCAGTCCAAAGTAAAAGGGTGCACTATCATAAGACACCCGAGTTAATTACAAAGAAGCAAAAACCCTCTACAAGGCATGGAACCATATTGGAGGGATGGCTCAACGGACCCTGCAAAATTCAAAGTACAGCGGATACCATACCAACACACAACCTTAGAGCATGTTGGATACTCCGGCAGGTGGCCAAAAGCGGCGAGGATCTTCTCATCCCAGAAGCCACAGAGCACCATCCCGGGGATAACAATACGGTATTAACAGTCTTTGAGACCTTCGCATCAAATAACAGGCGCAAGCGAACACTCCGCAGCCTTGCCGAAATCTGCCACGTGGCAGAGATAAATCCATGGAGTGACACAGCTATTACCTTCAATGCCGGTGACGAACCTAAATTCCGAACAGCCCGAGGACCAGCTGCACTGGTCCTTAGTCCAATTGTGGACGGATTTCGACTCACCAAAGTACTCATGGACGGCGGCAGTGGATTAAACCTCATCTATGAGGAAACTCTTCAAAAAAATGGAAATAGACTAGAACCGCATTGAGCAAAGCAGCACAACCTTCAGAGGAATCGTCCCCAGTCGGGAAGCACGCTGTGCTGGGAAAATCACACTAGAGGTGGTATTCGGCACGCCGTAGAACTATAGGTCCGAAGAAATTACATTCCAAGTGGCCCCGTTCAGTAGTGGATACCACACCCTTTTAGGGCGGAAGGCATTCACGATCTTCCAAGCCATACCCCATTACGGGTACATGAAGCTCAAAATGCCCGGGCCCAACGGAATCATCACTCTCACTAGTGATTCGGACACAGCACTATGCGCCGAAAACAAAATAGCCGCATTGTCCCTCAAGGCATTATGCGAAGCCCTTTCGGCCGAGGAATTAACTGCGCTATGCTCCACAATGGATAGGGACGACATGATACTTGAAAAGAGATCCAAGTCTACCTCTTTTAAATCAGCGGATGAAATAGTCAAATTCCAAGTCCACCCAACGGACCCTACAAAAACAGCCTCCATCGGGGCACAGTTAAACCCTGCCGTGGACGCTGCACTACGAGAGTTCCTGCACGAGAATTGCGACATATTCGCCTGGCACCCCTCAGACATGCCAGGAATCCCATGCAGGCTGGCCGAGCACAGCCTTAATATTCTAAAGGGATTCAAGCCGGTCGAGCAGACTTTTCGGTGTTTCTCTGAAACTAAGAGACAAGCTATGGGAGAGGAACTAGCCAAGTTATTGGAGGCCGGATTCATCAGAGAAATAAAACACCCGGACTGGCTAGCAAACCTAGTGATGGTACCAAAGAAGGACAAATCCCGGCGCCTATGTGTCGATTTCAAGGACCTCAAGGCTTGCCCAAAGGATCCCTTCCCCCTCCCCCGCATCGATCAAATTATCGATGCTACCGTAGGACACGATTCATTGTGTTTCCTCGACGCATACTCCGGCTACCACCAAATCAATATGGCGGAGTCCAACCAAGCCGCAATGACATTTATCACACCATACGGCCCCTTCTATTTCACCACAATGCCTTTTGGGCTCAAAAACACCGGCGCAACATATCAGCGCATGATTCAGACATGTCTGGAGAAACAGATCGGCAAAACAGTAGATCTGAAAGTTGTGATGAAGTGCTTTATAAAGTGATTCACTATAGATCTTTGAATAAAAGACATGATTGCAATGATGTTACTATAAATTATATTAAAGTCAATTATGCTAATAATATGCAAAACCCTAAGCTTGGGGATGCTAATTTTGCTATGTCTACTATGTGTTGCAATGATGATGATTGGGGCGATTCTTCTTATGATCTTGAAAATTTGTTTAAGCCCCATGATGAATATGAGATTGATAATAATGTTCACAATAATATTGAAAGTTGGTTTGGCAGAGTGTCGAATTTAGGTCCCACATATTTGGAGAATATTCAATCTTACAAATTTTTTGATAAAAGTGGGTTCGAAGAGGTCATAACTTTATTTTATGATAATCCCACTATTTCGAAAGAGTGTCAACTTTGCATGCATATGGATCATGAAGAGAAAATTTTATGTGATAGCTATATTGTTGAATTTGATTATGATCCTACATGTAATTATTATGAGAGAGCAAAATATGGTTGTAGAAATTTTTAATGTTACTAAATTACCTCTCGTTATGTTGAGATTGCTATCGTTTCTTTCTTCTTCCTTGCATATGGTAGTTTTTGCTTGTCTTGATAATTTGTTTGATTATAAAATACCTATGCATAGGAAGTATGTTAGACTCAGATGTGTTTTTCACGTGCTATATGATGCTCTCTTTGTGCTTCAATTCTTGTCTTTCATGTGAGCATCATTGAAATTATCAATGCCTAGCTTAATGGCTTAAAAGAAAAGTGCTTGTTGGGAGACAACCCAATATTTTTCCTTGTTGTTTTGCAATAAATATTTCATCTAACCTCTGGTTAGATGTGGTTTTGTGTTTTAATTAGTGTTCGTGCCAAGTAAGACCTTTGGGATAGCTTGTGGTAATAGTTGATTTGATCTTGCTGAAAAAAAAGAAACTTTTGCACTCAGGAAAACAATTCTCATTTTTAGCAGGAGCATGATAAAATACTGATTCTTTTTGCAGAAGACTAATAGACAAATTTCCTAGGACTTTCTAATTTCTCAGGATTGTTGGAGTTACAGAAGTATTTGAAATATCCAGATAGCTACACACTGTTCTGTTTTTGACAGATTCTTGTGTTGTTTGCTTATTTTGATGAATCTATGGCTAGTATCGGGGGAGGGGTATGAACCATGGAAAAGATGGAATATAGTAGATATTACGCCAATATAAATAAAGAATGAGTTCACAACAGTACCAAAAGTGGTGATTTATTTTCTTATACTAATGGAGCTTACGAGATTTTCTGTTGAGTTTTGTGTTGTGAAGTTTTCAAGTTCTGGGTACGGATTTGATGGACTATGGAATAAGGAGTGGCAAGAGCCTAATCTTGGGGATGCCCAAGGCATCCCCTCTTTTGTCTTCGCCTATCATAAGTTTACTTGAGGCTATATTTTTATTCACCACATGATATGTGTTTTGCTTGGAGCGTCTTGTATGATTTGAGTCTTTGCTTTTTAATTTGCAAACACCATCCTTGCTGTACACACCTTTTGAGAGACACACACATGAATCATGATTTATTAGAATGCTCTATGTGCTTCACTTATATATCTTTTGAGCTAGGCAAAATTGCTCTAGTGCTTCACTTATATCTTTTTAGAGCAGGGCGGTGGTTTTATTTTATAAAAATTGATGAATTCTCGTACTTCACTTATATTATTTTGAGAGTCTTTAAAACAACATGGTAATTTTCTTTGGTTATAAAATTAGTCCTAATATCATAGGCATCTAAGAGGGATATAATAAAAACTTTCATATAAAGTGCATTGAATACTATGAGAAGTTTGATTCCTTATGATTGTTTCAGGATATGAAGATGGTGATATTACAGTCATGCTAGTAAGTAGTAGTGAATTTGAGGAATACTTGTGTTAAAGTTTGTCAGTCCCGTTGCATGCATGTATGGTGAACTGTTATGTGGTGAAATCGGAGCATGATTTATTCATTGATTGTGTTCCTTATGAGTGGCGGCCGGGGACGAGCGATGGTCTTTTCCTACCAATCTATCCCCTTAGGAGCATGCGCGTAGTACTTTGTTTCATGACTAATAGATTTTTGCAATAAATATGTGAGTTCTTTATGACTAATGTTGAGTCCATGGACTATACGCACTCTCACCTTTCCGCCATTGCTAGCCTCTCTAGTACCGCGCAACTTTCGCGGTACCATAAAGCCACCATATACCTTCGTCAAAACAGCCACCATACCTACCTATTATGGCATTTCCATAGCCATTCCGAGATATATTGCCATCAACTTTCCACCGTTCCGTTTAAAATGACACGCGTCATCATTGTCATATTGCTTTGCACGATTATGTAGTTGACATCATATTTGTGGCAAAGCCATTTTTATAGATGTCGCTCTTGATTCATATCTCGGTACACCGCCGAAGGCATTCATATAGAGTCATATTTTGTTCTAAGTATCAAGTTGTAATTTTTGAGTTGTAAGTAAATAAAAGTGTGATGATCTTCATTATTAGAGCATTGTCCCATGTGAGGAAAGGATGATGGAGACTATAATTCCCCCACAAGTCGGGATGAGACTCCAGACGAAAAAATAAAATAATAAAAGAGGGCAAAAAATGAGAGAAAGCCCAATAATAATGATAATAATAACGAGAGAAAAGAGAGAAGGGGCAATGCTACTGTCCTTTTACCACACTTGTGCTTCAAAGTAGCACCATGATCTTCATGACAGAGAGTCTCCTATGATATCACTTTCATATACTAGTGGGAACTATCATTATAGAACTTGGCTTGTATATTCCAATGACGGGCTTCCTCAAAATGCCCTAGGTCTTCGTGAGCAAACGAGTTGGATGCACACCCACTTTTCCACCGCCGCAACCTTCTGTACCTGTAAGATCCCATCTAGGGACCTTTTCTGGCGTCCCGTCGGAGGAGGATTCGATCACGGAGGGATTCTACATCAAACACAGGAGCCACCCACCTCCAGCGGTAGTACCGTGCCTTGCCACCATAGTACCGCAAACCCAAGAAAGTGTATGTTTTGACAAAAAGAAACAAGAAGGCCTTTGCAATACCAACTTCAAGCAAAAGGACACAGAAAAAGAAAACAACTAAACCAAGACACAAGGTCTAAAAGAAAGCAATGAGACAACGAGGACCAAACAATGAAACAAAACCTCTCAAGAAGAGAGGGTGGCGGCCAGAGCCACCTATGTTTGAGTAAAATGGTATGGCACCGTGAAGAATTATCCTTGGGCCCATGACCAAAACTCGTCTTTGAAGCAAAAGTACCATAAAAATGGCTAACGTGAAAGAGTTGATCTATTTATGCATAATGGGGGAGAGGAAGAGTTCATTGAGAGAACAACACTCCCCCTATGTCCATGCCTACACCTAAACAAGACATCAATATGAGTATGGTGGGGTGTGCAAAGGTTCAAGCCACATTGCTCAAATCAATGATATTTAGCTCATGCCTTAATTCGTGAAATCTTGCTTCATCCAAAGACTTTGTGAAAATATATGCAAGGTTATCATGAGTGCTGACATAGTTGATCTCAGTCTCCCCTCGCCTAATGTGATCCCAGATGAAGTGATACCAAATCTCAATATGCTTCGTCTTGAAGTGTTGCTCCGGGTTGAGAGAAATCTTGATGGAACTTTCATTGTCACACCAAAGAGGCACTTTGTCACAAATGACACCGTAATCCTTTAAAGTTTGCCTCATCCATAGAAGTTGATCATAACAACTACCGGCGGGCACATACTCGGCCTCGGTGGAGGAGAGAGACACACAACTTTGCATCTTAGAAGACTAACTCACCAAAGAGCAACCAAGAAATTGGCACCCTCCACAAGTTGACTTCCTATCCACTTTGTCTCTCGCCCAATCATAGTCCGAAAAGCCCACGAGTTTGAAGTTTGCTCCTCTAGGGTACCATAAGCCAAAGTTTGGGGTATGAGCCAAATATCGAAAGATTCGCTTGACTACCACATAGTGGCTTTCCTTAGGTGTGGCTTGAAACCGTGCACAAATTCCCACACTCAACATGATATCCAATCTAGATGCACAAAGGTAAAGCAAGGAGCCAATCATAGAACGGTATACCTTTGGATCCACCGCTTTACCATTGGGATCTATGTCAAGTTGGCATTTGACGGGCATTGGAGTGGAAGCCGGCTTGACATCACTTAGCTTGAATCTCTTGAGCATGTCTTGAGTGTATTTGGCTTGGTTGATGAAGGTTCCTTCTCTTCTTTGTTTGATTTCGAACCCGAGAAAGAACTTCAACTCTCCCATCATGGACATCTTGAACTTCGAGGTCATGATAGCGGCAAACTCCTCATTGAAAGCTTTGTTAGGAGAACCAAAGATAATATCATCAACATATAGTTGGCATACAAACAACTCCCCTTCTTAGTAAAAAGAGTGTGGTCGATTTTCCCAATTTCAAACCCACGATTTTGCAGCAACTCGGTAAGTTGCTCATACCACACACGTGGGGCTTATTTAAGGCCATAGAGTGCCTTATCGAGTTGGTACACATGATTGGGGAACTCGGGATCCTCAAACCCCAGGGGTTGTTTAACATACACCAACTCACTAATAGGACCATTAAGAAAAGCACTCTTGACATCCATTTGTTGCAACTTGAAGTTATGATAAGTAGCATAAGCAATCAACAAACAAATAGATTCAAGGCGAGCAACGGGATCAAAGGTTTCACCATATTCGATACCCTCGACTTGGGAGTAGCCTTGTGCTACCAAACGAGCCACTACAAAAAAAGACACATCCGTGACATTTTGGGCCGAACGAAATTTTTTTCTGTCATACATATGACACTTCTATGACGATAATTGTGACAAAACCCGGTATCATCATAGATGTGGTGGGCTCCTACTTCTATGACAAAAAATCATGACAGAAAATGGGCTTTTCGTTCTGGGCGGGCCGGAGACGCAGCCGCATGACATTCTTTGGGCCGTCCATGACGGAAAAAACCATGGTAGAAGCGAGGGGGAGGAAAATTTCGGGGAGTTCCCGGTTACGGTGGGAGGTCGGGGGCCGAGCGATGCGCGTTTCTCTCGTACACGTACGCGCGTGTGTGCTAGGCGTTGGCTCTAACTGAACCTGAGCGAGGCGTTGGGATCTAACTGAACCCGATCGATTGGATGAACAGTGAGCATTCCGGGGGGAGGGGTGGATGAACAGTGAGCGGTGGTGTTGCCTCTGGATGAACAGGACCCCATGCTGTGGAGGGCTGGATGAATAGTAGATGGTGGAGGGGTGCCTGTGGAGGGGTGGTTGAACAGTAGCCGGTGGAGTAGCGTGCGGTGGAGGCTGGATGAACAGGAGCCCGTGGAGGCTGGAGGAGGTCGACGGTAACCCGTGAAGGCTGGAGGAGGTCGACGGTAGCCCGTGGAGGCTGGAGGAGGTCAACGGTGGAGATGAATAGTATCCCGTGGAGTCCCGTTTTGCGGTACGCCAGACCCCTCCCGATCAACAGGACCCCCGTTTCAACCGTAGCACTCCAACACAAGTCCGTTTCCCCCGTTTTGCGGTATGCCAAACCCCTCCCGATCAACAGGACCCCCGTTTCAATCGTAGGAGGTCCATTTCCTCCGTTTTGCGGTATGCCAAACCCCTCCCGATGAACAGGATCCCGTTTCGAACGTGGCCGGTCGAACACAAGGCCGTTTCCTCCGTTTTGCGGTAAGCCAGGCCTTGTTTCCATCGACTGTTCCGTCCAACCCCTCCCGATGAACACGACCATGCATTCCGTTCCGACCCAGCCGGTTGGCTCCCACGTGTTCCGTTGCCTCCCGATGAACACGACGCATTCCGTTGCCTCCCCATGAACACGACCCATTCCGTTTCCTCCCCATGAACACGACGCATTCCATTGCCTGCCCATGAACACGACGACGACGCTGTTTCTCCGTTCCGACCCAGCCATGTACACGAGCCCTGGCCGTACGTATGCGCGAGTCGGCGTTCGAGACCCTGCCCGTATGTACGTATGTGGCCATATTTTCTTTCTTGCATCCTGGCCGCCGTACGTACATGTACATGCTATGTGCGCGCCTCTACTACGACATGTACGCGCCTCTACTACGACACGTGCGCGCCTCTACATCGACCAGTATATATGTTCGTACATGTTCGCGACCAGAATGACAACGCTACGTACGCTTCGACCAGGTGGGTCCCGACTGGTCAGGCACTTCCTTGCCAGCGAAGATGTAGCTGGTGGGTCCCAGCAGTCAGGGGGGTGAATCGTTTTGTTTTTTTGCCCGGATGCATTTCCTTGCGTGCAAAGGTGTAGCTGCTGGGTCCTAGCAGTGAGGGGGGAATCGTTTTTTTGCCCGGATGCACTTCCTTGTGTGCGAAGATATAGCTGGTGGGTCCCAGCAGTCAGGGGGCGAATCGTTTTTTTCGAACGCACTTCCTTGCGTGCGAAGATGTAGCTGGTGGGTCCCAATAGTCAGGGGGGCGAGTCTTTTTTTCGGACGCACTTCCTTGCATGCGGAGATGTAGCTGGTGGGTCCCAGCAGTCAGGGGAAATGTTTTTTTCGTGAAATACGGTGGCCTGTCCGATGGGTCCCCGCTGTCAGGTGGAGGAATAATTATTTTGCGCATAATAAGGAGGCACTTCCTTGCTACTGCCGTGGACCCAGCTGTCAACCTCTCCACGTACAGTCCACGTCCGATGGAAGCCATTCCTTGACCATGTTGACCATGCCGCGCCGAGAGCACCAGGGCGGTGGACGACGGCGAGGCCTAGGAAGGGGACGACGTGGAGCCGGGGATGACGCGGCAATGGATGCCCACGCGTAGAGGAGTATGAGGGTTCACTCGTTCGCTTGCGGTGTGAGGCTGCCGTCGCCACAGAATAACAGGGGGTGTGGGTGCGTAGAAGGATGTCCTGGCTAGCGGTGGGAGTAGTAGGGGCGGTGAGGCCTCCACGACATCACAACCGGCCATGGGCGGCAGGAGCAGGCGGCACGACCGGCGCTGCTTTCGGCGGCTGGAGCAAGAAGACGAGAGGTTGAAGAAGCACTACGGTCATTGGATGGACATCGTACGGTCACTGGAGCTAGAATCATTCATATATTGACTAAATTTGACAAAGGCCTCCGTCCCAGTCAACTTAGTAGGCCCACAAGTCAGCCTCCCACCAAGGTGGGTCCCAGCTAGCAGGGGGTATTCATTTTTGTGTGCGTAATAAGGAGGCACTTCTGGTGGGTCTGAGCTGACAGCCGGGGGATCGTTTTTTCGTGAAATATGGTGGCCCGTCCTGTGGGTCCCAGCAGTCAGGGGGAAACGTTTTTTCGCGAAATACTGGTGGCCCGTCCAGTGGGTCCCTGCTGTCAGGTGGAGGAATAATTATTTTCCGCGTAATAAGGAGGTTGTCGGTGTCAAAACCGGTGGATCTCGGGTAGGCGGTCCCGCTGTGTGTCCAAGGCGGATGGTAACAGGAGGCAGGGGACACGATGTTTTACCCAGGTTCGGGCCCTCTTGATGGAGGTAAAACCCTACATCCTGCTTGATTTATTCTTGATAATATGAGTAGTACAAGAGTTGATCTACCACGAGATCGGAGAGGCTAAACCCTAGAAGCTAGCCTATGGTATGATTGTATGTTGTCCTACGGACTAAAACCCTCCGGTTTATATAGACACCAGAGGGGGCTAGGGTTACACATGGTCGGTTACAAAGGAGGATATATACATATCCGTATTGCTTAGCTTGCCTTCCACGCCAAGTAGAGTCCCGTCCGGACACGGACGAAGTCTTCAATCTCGTATCTTCGTAGTCCAACAGGCCGGCCAAAGGATATAGTCCGGCTGTCTGGAGACCCCTTAATCCAGGAATCCCTCAGTAGCCCCTGAACCAGGCTTCAATGACGATGAGTCCAGCGCGCAGTGTTGTCTTCGGCATTGCAAGGCGGATTCCTCCTCCAAATACACCACAGAAGAGTTTGAATACAAGGATAGTGTCCGATCCTGCAAAATAAGTTCCACATACCACCGTAGAGAGAATAATATTTCCACAAATCTAATCTGCTGACACGTTTTGGCAGCATGACATCACGCCACGGCCCGGTAATTATTTGAACCGTTTTTCTTTAACCAGCCCCGCACATAATGCGAGGTGGTTTCTTGACACGTCTTGTCAAAGCAGAGATCGGATCCCCCTTATTACGGGATTCGCATCAATACGGGCGTGGGTAACCCAACCGTGCCTAGGACTCCTAGATCTTAGGCAAGTCCCAAACGGCCACGAGGAGGATGCTTGATATTCACCCTCTTTATAAAGGGACAAGGCTTTTACTTTCTTCCCTCCCGTGCTCAATCGAATCCTTCCCCCGCCTCGAGTTCTAACACCCAAAGCCTAGGTCAGGTGCTTCGGCCTTCAATCATGTCTGGATCCAGCCTTGAAGGCCGGTGGATGCCTTCCTCCGTCACGGAGGAGGATATCAAGAAGTTGAGGGAGGCCAGATATCTGACCGCTGAAATTTCGCATAGGCCGCCCGCCCGAGGGCAGGTCGTCCCTACTCCCAAACCCAACGAGAGTGTTGTGTTCGTCTCCCACTTCCTTCGAGGACTAGGCCTCGCTCTGGATCCCTTTGTTAGGGATCTCATGTTCTATTACGGGCTGGATTTTCATGATCTGACCCCGGATTCCCTTCTTCACATCTCGTCATTTATTGTCGTGTGTGAGGCCTTCCTCCGCATTACCCCTCACTTCGGCCTGTGGCTCAAGACCTTCGATGTGAAGCCGAAGATGGTCGAAGGGCAGTACAAAGCGTGCGGAGGTGCTCTAATAAGTAGAATTGTTGACGCTTCATGGCCAAAGGGTTCCTTTCCAGAGGTGTCCGGATTGTGGCAACGAGAGTGGTTTTATGTCATAGCTCCCCGAAGTGCCAAGTGGGTAGCTGCCCCCACCTTTCGCTCGGGCCCTCCAGCACAACTGATGTCATGGATCAGCAGGGGGCTGAGCTGGGTTCCAGCCAAGGACGTGCCAATACTACAGAGCCGTATCCGAGATCTCTTCGAGGGAGATTTCAGTCTGGTTATGTTAATGCAAGTTATGCTGGTTCGTCGAGTCCAGCCTTGCAAACGTCGGCCCCTCCGCGTGTGGGAATTCAACCTGGAAGGACCGTGCACTATTCAGAATTTCCTCGGCATGACGCACAAGGAGATGTACAAATCATTCTTCGGACCCCAAATAGAGTGTCCGGACACTACCGAGGACGTGGGCCTGAGCAGCAATCGCATCGCTACCCAAGTAAGTAATCCCATGGACGAACACACTATCCTTTTATTCATCATGACATCATTCTGAAGAATTGCTCTTTGACCAGGACTGGATAACAAAGGCGAAGATGATCCGGTGTTCGCCCCCCCCCCTTCCTGAAGGCTTGGACAATCCAGTGCTGGAAAAGTTGCTCGAGCCAGCACCTTGCCTGGTGCCCTCAAAGGAAGATGAAGGGGGGGAATAAAGAGGGCGAAAGCGGGCCTCCATCGCTACCTATTCCAACCAAGGGAATGAGCGTCTCCGCGAGGGAGGATAACCAAGGGGAAGAATCTGACATTCTCTCTCCCCGGGGAAGGAAGAGGTCTACCTCTGAAGATCCGGAAACTAAGGTTTCCAAACGGGAGAAGAAATCTCCGCCAGAGGGACCTGCCTCGGAGGGTACTCTTGCCGCACAATGTCCGCGCGGGGATCATCCCTCTACCAAGCTGTAAGTAGAAGGGTATTCAATAATGAAAATATCTTCCTCTATTTCCGAGGAAAATAATCGAAGCATTTATCTTGCAGTTCGGATCTTAGCCCTTCTCAGCTGAGCTCGTCTTCGGGGGATCTTCTTGCGGAGATGATGGAGAGCGAAATGCCTCCCCCTGCCACACCGCCTTACGAAGCAGGCGACCCTGAGGTGTCGTCGCGGAGGGCTTCTCCTGATCCGGCAAGGCCAGAAGGTAATCCTATGGCCACCCGAAGTCATCAATATCCGGCTCTCAAAGAGAGCAATCAAAAGAGTCCAGCACCGTTTGGTGTGCGGTCGGATGTACGGAGGGATCTGCTGGAGAAAGCGGCTATCTCAGAAGAGCACCGCACATTGAAGGTACGATGATTGAAAGGATTTCGTCCGCCAAAAGTGGGCTGCATGAAGCCTTTATGAGTCTACTGACGGGTTTTGAGGTACGTGAAATGATGTACATTTGTGAAAGTACTGCACATTTTTAGATGTGCCATGTGTAGATAGTCGCCCCTGAGACTCTGGTTGTCGTCGAAAACGGCGGCAAACAGAGGATCATAGTCCCAGGTAATAAGTAGACTGCCTTTATGTGCAGGTGATGGAGGCTCCGGTGGCTAGCCGGACTGATGAGTATGCCGAACTAAAGCGGCAGCTGGATGCGGCAGATGCCGACATCGTGCTTGTCAACGAGCGACTTGATGAGGCGCAGGGTTAGTGATTTTGCTGGCAACTGTCACATAATAAGAGCGGCCTGATGCCAGTATCTTTAATATGTTTGTGACTACAGATGGAGCGGTCACCATGGAGACCCTTCGGGCGGAGCCTGCCCGAGCCAAGGAGCAAGCCAGGAGTAGCAATGCGGCCGCTTTATAGGCGGCCCAAGAGTTAAGGGCCGAACAGGTCGCACATTGCGAGAGCAAAGAAAAAATTGCCAAGATGACCGTGGAGTTAAAAGATGTTGCTGACCGTTACCGGCTTCTTGAAGAGGAAAACTGGGCGAAAGTGACGGACCTGGAGAAGGCCCGGGTGGCTGCCAAGGAAGCCCGCTCCAAAATTAGAGCAACGAAGGAGGAGCTGAATCAGGCTGCAAATATCATGTCTGGGAAGCCTTTCTTGTTCCGGACTAAGTTCAGTGATCCGAAGTATGCTCCTCTGGACCGGCTATGGAGTTCTACGGATGCGTACATGGATTTGGCTGCCAGCGCTGCTGATGCCGCCGAGTACTTCAAGGATCAAAAAGGTCCCGAAGTGGAGAAGCTGTTCTGGTCACAGTTTCACGCTCCAGTCCGTAAGCTGCTTTTGAATGAGCGATTGACCGGTCGGGCCGAGCTCCATAGATTATTCGGACTGGCCATGAGGTCAGTTGTGGATCATTTGTGGCCAGGAGGGCCAAGGCCGAACAGCTACTTTAGCTTAGTGCAACAGTTCCTTGGCGCTGTTCCACACATCGATGCTGTGAAGAGGTCGGCGTGCATAGAAGGCTCGCAGATGGCCCTCCCCCGTGTCAAAACATACTAGGCGGAGATGGATGCCACCACTGTTGCGGCACAGGGTTCGGCCATAGGCCGAGTGGCTGCCGAGCACTACTTTGAAGAAGTTCTTGAAGGTGCTCGTTCAATAGAGGCTCAGTGCTCGAAGAATATTATCTTTGAGTGACATGTATTCCCATTGTAAAAACAATGTTTTATTGAATTTATCAAGGCTGTATTTATACTTTTGCCCAAAAGTGCTATGATGCCTCGTGTGCGGCCATTTATGTATATATGTATATAACTTGAAAGATTGCAGTCGTCGGCTTCAGCCCCCACGCATATAATGCGGGGGTGTTCGCAGAAGAGGCATGTTGACACTTGATCCAACGCCTTGGTCCATTAAGGAGGTGATAGCGCAGCGAACTAGGCAACCGGACTATAATGCTTTAACACTTTCACTTAGCCAGAGGAGTTTGACGGTGGGGCTACTATATAGCCCCTGGTGGCTTCGCACTCATCCGAATTCGGGGTGCGTACATGCCTGGCCGAGAAATGGCCCTTCGTTAAAGCAGAGGAATCCCGAAGATTCCGCTAGGTCATCGAGTGGTTGACCAGTCTCACGCTATATCATGACAGTCAGTTTTCGGCTTTCTCTACTGAGGTGCTCGTCCGGATGAACCAGGGCACAATCGTAGTAGCTCTCTTGGTGCCGCCTTAGCTGATAGAGCGGAACGTAAGGCAGCAAAACACAGGAGCCGGGCAAACCCAACATTTGACCAAAGACATGATTCAGAGCTGATGCATATAAGGCCAAACTCGCGACGCCGAACACTCCCTAAGGTATTCGGTCTTTATGATGTAAACCGGGCCTAAACAGTGCCCTTTGTAATAAGCCCCTGGTGTCCAGGTACGTGCAATATTATGATGTGTCCACATGCCAATACGTCAGTATCCTTCTCAAATGTACTGAGAATCCGAGGGATGTGTATCAACAAGAGACAGTAAAAAAGGTTTATGCATGGTCTTAATCTAAAAAGAATCCTTGGAACGGGTCCCTGTTGCACGTCTGCGCCTGTGTTTCCGTTGTGCTATATTCTGGACGGGTGTAGCACGATGGTCATCTGAAAAAGAGAGGAACTTAATTGAAAAGTTGTCGTGCGAAAGGTAAGTTATACTAAATAAACAATATATAGTTCAAAATGAGTAAAGTTGAGCCTGATTGCCACTTGTGCGTGCACGTTGAGCCCCTTGTATTGTAATAGGGGTATAGCCATCAAACCTGTATCAATTACATATAGCTGTACCGGACTTGTCCAACCGTGTCCGTGGTCTTGGCGACCTGTCAGATGCTTTAGTTGGTGAGGCCATTTAGTGTGCGGCTGCCAAGGCAGCCGCACGGTCTTCCGCGCGCAAGGAGTGCTCAATATTTCCATTTACTGTAATGATGCCACGTGGACCGGGCATCTTAAGCATGAAGGAAGCGTAATGCGGTATTGCGTTAAAGCGAGCAAAAGCTTCACGTCCAAGTAGTGCTTGATAACCACTTTGGAACGGAGCGACGTGGAAGGTTAAATTTTCGCTGTGGAAGTTATCAGGGAAGCCGAATATAACCTCTAGTAGAAGGGAGCCCGTGCAATGGCCCTCTGGGCCTGGCGTTACTCCTTTAAAGGTAGTATTGCTGCAGCTAATTTTTGTTGGGTCTATCCCATTTTGCGGACTGTGTCCTGATATATCAGGTTTAAACTGCTGCCGCCGTCCATCAGGACTAGTGTGAAGTGCTATCCGTCAATTATTGGATCTAATACCAAGGCAGCCCATCCTGCATGTCGGATACTTGCCGAGTAATCCCGATGGTCAAAGGTGATCGGTTGGGACGACCAGTGGCAGAACTCCGCGGTGATAGACCCTGGGGCATGTTTCTCTAGGGGTGCCGCTTTGTTTCTCCCCTTTGTCACATGTAACACGTTGACTGTTTTGACTTCTGGTGGGAATTTCTTCTGTTTCCCAGTGCTTTGCTTGCGAGGCTCGTCGTCGTCTTTGCTTGGTGTATCCTGCCCCTTGTGTTCGGAGTTGAGCTTGCCAAACTGCTTGAAGACCCAACATTCTCTATGGGTATGATTTGTAGGTTTATCGGGGGTGCTATGGATCTGACATATTTGGTCCAGAATCTTGTTTAGGCTGGACAGTTCGTCTCTGTTGCCTTTGGAGGGCAGCTTTTGCTGACCTGGCCGAGAGCTTCTGAATCCAGCGTTTACCGCCGTGCTCTTCGGGCTGTCCTCTTTATTCCAGCGCTTGTTTTTGCTGCATCGTGATTTCCCATTTCCGTCCCTGACTTCGGATGTACTTGGGTCGCTGGTGCTGCATCGGGCTAACCAGCTGTCCTCGCCCGCACAAAAGCGGGTCATGAGGCTTGTTAATGCTGCCATTGTTCTCGGCTTTTCTTAGCCGAGGTGTCTGGCAAGCCATTCATCTAGAACGCTGTGCTTGAAAGCTGCTAAGGCTTCAGCGTCCGGACAGTCGACTATTTGGTTCTTTTTAGTGAGGAACCTATTCCAAAGCTTTCGGGCTGACTCTCCGGGCTGTTGAGTTATATGACTTAAATTGTCTGCATCCGGTGGTCAAACATAGGTCCCTTGAAAATTTGCCCGAAAGGCGTCTTCGAGCTCTTCCCAGCTTCCAATGGAGTTGTCGGGGAGGCTTTTAAGCCAGTGCTGAGCTGGCCCTTTGAGCATGAGGGGTAAGTACTTGATGGCGTGGAGATCGTCTCCTCAAGCCATGTGGATATGGAGGATGTAGTCCTCAATCAGACCCCAGGGTCTGTCGTTCCATCGTACGCCTCTATGTTTACAGGTTTGAATCCCTCTGGAAATTCATGGTCCAGCACCTCATCGGTGAAACATAGGGGGTGTGCGGCACCCCTGTATTTGGGTGTACCATGGTGTTCGGATGTTTGTGTGTTGCATTGCATGCTGGAGCGCGCTTGCGTGGCCCGTATATGGATCTGGTTGCGCCGTCCTTTTGATGCGAGCCCTCGCATGGATCGCGTATTGGCTTATGTGCGGCGTCGTTTGCCGCTCTATTTTGGTCACGAGGTTGTCTATCCGACTGAATGGCCGTTTGATTTTTTTAATTGCGGGGGATCTAAGGCCTCCTCATCGAATTCAGGTAGCAACTTTCGCTTCGGGTAGCTCTTGGTGTGGCGATTACCGCCGTACTTTGGTGAAGTGTTGAGTACTTCACTCCATCTGATTCTGAGTGTGTCTTGTGAAGCCCTAAGCCTTTGCTTCTGCTTTTTCAGACTCCTCGCAGTGGCAACAAGCCTTTGATGGGCATTCTGTTGCTCCGGGTGCCTGTCCGGTGTGATGTCGTCCGGACTGTTATCTTCGACAGAGTCGGGTTGTTCGGTTTGATTCTTCGTGTTGCCGTGGTCGAGTGATGGTTCACCCTGCTCTAACACTGGGTCTATATGATTGTTGTTTCTGCCGAGGCAAGATTTGGAGCGGCGCTTACGCCGCCGCTTTGACTGCTTCTCGAGGGAACAACCCTTCGCTGCATCCTTCCATTCCTCGTCGTCGTTTTCTTTGGGTGTGTCCACCATGTATACGTCATATGATGAAGTGGGCGTCCAGTGCCCTGTGGGCAGTGGTTCCTGTTCGTCTCCTGCATCGTCGTCCATACCGTCGATGTCTTTGGAGTCAAAGTCGAGCATGTCAGTCAAATCGTCGACAATGGCTACTAAGTGTGTGGTGGGTGGGCGGCGAATTTCTTCGTCATCCGCATCCCAATCCTGCCGGACATAGTTCGGCCAGGACTCTCCTGACAAGGAGAGAGACCTTAATGAGTTCAGTATGTCGCCGAAGGGCGAGTGTTGAAAGATATCCACGGAGGTAAACTCCATGATCGGCACCCAGTCGGATTCGATAGGCACGGGCGCAGGCGGTTTGGAGTCCGTGGCCGGGGAAGGATCCGACAGCTTGGCATCACGGCTCTCGTGAAGGGTAAGGTCGATACTCAGCTTGATCGCCGGCGCTGAGGATACGGCCTTCGTGGCAGGGTCTATCCACCCGTCCATGGATGGCACAACTGGCTCCGAATTGAGGATCGGAGTTGTTGCCGGTGCGGTCTCCTGAACACTGTCCGATGGTAGAGCTAGATCATGCTCATCGTGACCGTGCGGCGCACTCGGCAGGGGATCGAGTCCGTCTAAGATCAAGTCTCTGCGGACATCGGCCATGTAGTTTAAGCTTCCAAACCTGACCTGGTGGCCAGGGGCGTAGCTCTCGATCTGCTCCAGATGGCCAAGCGAGTTGGCCCGCAGTGTGAAGCCGCCGAATACAAAGATTTGTCCGGGGAGAAAAGTCTCACCCTGGACTGCCTCGCTATCAATGATTGAAGGAGCCATCGAGCCTAATGATGAAGACACAGAGGAACTCTCAATGAAAGCACCAATGTCGGTGTCAAAACTAGCGGATCTCAGGTAGGGGGTCCCGAACTGTGCGTCTAAGGCGGATGGTAACAGGAGGCAGGGGACACGATGTTTTACCCAGGTTCGGGCCCTCTTGATGGAGGTAAAACCCTACGTCCTGCTTGATTTATTATTGATAATATGAGTAGTACAAGAGTTGATCTACCACGAGATCGGAGAGGCTAAACCCTAGAAGCTAGCCTATGGTATGATTGTATGTTGTCCTATGGACTAAATCCCTCCGATTTATATAGACACCGGAGGGGGCTAGGGTTACACAAGTTCGACTACAAAGGAGGAGATATACATATCCGTATTTCCTAGCTTGCCTTCCATGCCAAGTAGATTCCCATTAGGACACGGGACGAAGTCTTCAATATCGTATCTTCATTGTCCCATAGTCCGGCCAAAGGATATAGTCTGGCTGCCTGGAGACCCCCTAATCCAAGAGTCCCTCAGAGGCACTTCCTTGCGGCTGCCGCGGACCCAGCTGTCAGCCTCTCCATGTACAGTACTCTTCCGATGGAAGTCGGTCGTTGACCACATTGACCACGCCGCGCCGAGAGCACCACGGCGGTGGATGATGGAAAGGCCTAGTAAGGGGACGACACGGAGCCGAGGAAGACGCGGCAGCGGAAGCCCGCGCGGAGAGGAGTACGAGGGTTCACCGGTTCGACTGCCGTGTGAGGCTGCCGTCGCCGCAGAATAACAGGGGGTGTGGGTGAGTAGAGGGATGCCCTGGCCAGCGGTGGGAGTAGTAGGGGGCGCTGAGGCCTGCGCGGCAGTACAGCCGGCCACGGGAGGCAGGAGTAGGCGGTCCGCCGGCGCTGCTTTGGCGGCTGGAGCAAGAAGATCATAGATTTAAGAAACACGACGGTCGTTGGATTGACATCCAACGGTTACGTCTGCTAGAATCGTTTATTGATGTATATAATAACTAAAAAAATCTTGCATAAGCGTCAACTAAACAGGCCCACAAGTCAGACCACTCCCTCTTTTTTTAATAATTTATATATAGCTCATGGCAACTTCTTATGCAATTTATTGCAGTCATTTTTTTGGTTGGCCAAGGCCAATTTCGCATATTTCTGTGGGTTCCAAACTATTTTTAATACTGAAATATCAAGCCATATTTAAAGTACTTTGAAGATATATTGAAATTAGTTTAATGCCCAGTGAAATAGGAATCTGAAAATGTGAAAAAAATCAGAAATTATAAAGTAATTGCCAATTTGTCATCTGTTTTTATATTTACAACCCATTTCATATTACTTTCAAGATTTGCAGGCGTCTTGAAAGAGTTGCAGCCCATCAGGGCGTAGAAAAATAAGTAGGCCTGGATTCGGTATTCTTCAGAAAAAAATAAACTAGGCTCATTTTCACAAAGAAAAAATAGCTGGGCTGGTCACATGGTGAACATAAAATATAAGCCTGGGCTAGACGGGCCACAGCCCAGTTCAAACCCTGCTCCGTCTCAACAATACCAAACAAAAAAATGCTGCTCGAGTAGCTACGTCCCAGGTGTTAGCTGATCTTGTGGTGTTCTCTTGTCTATTGACTATATACGCTCACAATGTCATGGGTCCCAGATGCCAGGAAAACACTAGGAGGAAGCATTTTATTTTTCCATACGCTGACGTGGTGGGCCCCTACTGTCATCCTCTCCACGTACTTCTGCCGATTCCTGTTGTTTGTTGACCATGTTGACAACGCAAGAGGGCGGCGCCGCGGCGAGCGCACCAAAGCGCGCGGAGGACGTCGGTGTTAATGATTTAGGAGACGGTGGGGCGGCGATGTGTGCACTGAGGCGCAGCCAGCCATGGGAGGCGGAAGCAGGCGACCCCGCCGAGGCTGGTTTGGTTTTGGCGGCTGGAGGAAGACAGGACTGAAGAAACACGACAGACTGTAAAAGCAGCAGGAGTACTTAACAACCTTAACTGAAACCAGCAGGGGCACTTAACAACCAAAGCTGAAAGCAGTATGAGTACTTATACAGGTTCAACCGTACAAAGCACGCCTCGAACAGTGCTACTTTGCCTACAGTTAACCAAGGGTGAGGCCGCCAAGCCCCAGGACAAGGCCCAGGCGCCACCCCGCGCATCCACAACCTTCTGAAAGCGGCTTCATCTCGCAACGTGGTCAATAAACAGGATATTCGCTTTAGAGCCATGGAAAAGCATGAACATAATCATCTGTCCTATTCTCCAAGATGGACGGGCCTTCATTATTTGAGACCACCCATGAATAAGTATATTTTCACCTCCAAGGGGAATTGAGTAGGTCGACATAAACATCATGTTGTGACCAAGCGCAAGTCTGACCCGACCATGGTCAGGCATCTGTATAGGAACAGTAGAACTTGGCAGTTCCTGTTTTAAGAAGATCACAGCTGCAAAACTGTGTATAAGCAATAGTTTATGAACAACATATATAACATAAAACAGCTCGTACCATAAGTTTCTCGACACGGTTGGACCTGTACAATGAGTGCAGCAGTGGCACACATATCCCACGTGTCCTTCCACCATTGAAATGCCCCACAAGGACCTCAAGATGATCAATAAAGTGTAGTAACTTGTGGATGTCGATCCAGTCAACTTGTGTTCATGGCCTCAATGCTGAAGCTCGTCAGCTTGCAGTTAGGCAGAAGATCGATGAAAGTGGTTGCTCTGTTGTATGTCTTTAGGAAACTAAATGCATGCAAATGGATCAGCGATTCATTAGGAAGTTTTGCCCGAGGCGTTTTGATAATTTTGTTTACGTACCTTCGGCTGGTGCGTCGGCTGGGATGGTGGTCATTTGGAATTCATCCTTTTTCATAGGTACTTTAATCGATACCAAATCCTATGGGATAATTGTGGAGTTTAAATCCAAACACACCTCGGAAACTTGGTCTCTAGTCTTTGTTTATGGCCCGTGTCAAGGCCCTGCCCGGGATGAATTTGTTCAATGGTTATATAGTCTTGATATTCGGTTTGGTCGGAACTGGCTGCTTTTGGGTGATTTCAACTTCATGAGATCGTTGGAGAACCGCAATCTTCCGGGAGGTGATGTTAACGATATCTTTTTGTTTAATGAGATAATTGATCATTTGGGACTTGTTGAATTGCCAATCAAGGGGCATCAATATACATGGTCGAATATGCAAACCTCACCTCTTCTACAACAGATAGATTGGTTTTTCACTTCGGTTACTTGGACATCAGACCACCCCAACACAATGGTATTTCCACTAGCACGCACTGCCTCTGACCATGTGCCGTGCCTGGTCTCGATTGCTACTTGTATCCCCAAGGCAAAGCTTTTCCGCTTTGAGAATTATTGGGTGGATTTGCCCGGGTTTGCTGACTGTGTTGCTGAAGTTTGGAATAGGCCAGTGGTAAAATCATCGATTGCATTAACAATTTCAGCTAAGTTTAAGTCCCTACGATATGCTCTAAAGAAGTGGCATTTAAACCTGTCCACAGTCAAAGCTTTAATTGCTGATTGTAATAAAGTGATTATTTTCCTGGACAATCTAGAGGAAATTAGGCCTTTAAGTTGGCCGGAGTTCAATTTTCATAGAATTGTTAAATTTCATCTTGAGGATATCTTACATTGGCAATTCATATATTGGAAGCAGCGTTGCACGATCAGAAACATAAAAGTTGGAGAGGAGAATTCAAAAAAATTTCATGCAAAGGCTACGGAAAGATTCCGTAGGAACACTATATCCTCGATCAAGTCTGTGGAGGGGGATGTGGTCACGGACCATCAACAATTGGCGGGAATGTTCTGGGCTGACTTTAATCAGCGAATGGGCCAATCAAAAGGCATTCTGATGGGTTTTGATCTAGACACATTAATTACCCGAATTGATGGGCTAGAGGAGTTGTCTTTACCATTCACTGATTCTAAGGTGGATACAATAATTAAGAATATGCCTACTGATCGTGCTCCCGGACCAGACGGCTTTACTGGGCTTTTCTTAAAGAAATGCTGGCCTATTTTGAAGGAGGACTTTATGAAACTTGTGCAAGAAGTCTATGAGGGAAAATGTAATTTGGAGTGTCTCAATACATCTCTTATCACCCTCATTCCGAAGAAGCTAAGCCTTGAATATGTTGGCGATTTTAGGCCCATATCTTTGACTAATACTTGTTTAAAGTTCTTAACCAAGCTTTTGGCAAATCGTCTCCAGGGTGTGATTCTGAAATGTATCCACCGCAACCAATATGGGTTTCTCCGGTGTCAATCCATACAGGACTATTTGGCGTGGTGTTTTGAATACATTCACCAATGCAAAGCTTGCAAGAGGCCTATCATTCTTCTTAAACTTGACTTCACAAAGGCGTTTGACACCATTGAGCATGAGCTGATTCTTAGAATTTTGAAATGTAAGGGAGTTGATGATCGTTGGACAAGTTGGATTGACAGCATTCTGTCCACAGGCTCCTCTTCGGTTCTTTTGAATGGAGTGCCTGGTAATCACTTTGTTTGTCGATCAGGTGTTCGCCAAGGTGATCCGCAATCTCCCTTACTCTTTGTGATCGTGGTGGACTTACTTTAATCGGTCGTAAATGAGATGTGCTCCAGGAATATTCTCACCTTGCCAATCCCAACTACATCGATGGACTATCCGATCATACAGTATGCTGACGATACACTCATAGTTCTTCCTGCCATTGATAGCCAGCTTATTGCATTCAAAGAAATGCTTGAAGTCTTTGCCAAATCAACCGGACTAAAGGTGAATTTTAGTAAGTCCTCTTTGATACCAATCAATATGACTGATGACGAGGGCACGCGTGTTGCTGCCTTGCTTGGATGTGATGTTGGTTCCATGCCATTCACTTACCTGGGCCTACCAATGGGTACTTCCCGGCCAACAATTTATGATCTATTGCCTTTGGTGGATCATATTGAGAGACGATTATCTGCATCCTCTTGTCTCTTGAATCAAGGAAGCCGTCTCCAACTATTACAGTCTGTCCTTAACTCCATGCCAATATATTTCTTGTGCACCCTTTCGCTACCGCGGGTATCTTGAAGCAGATTGAGCGGATTATGCGGCAATGCTTGTGGAGAGGGAACACGGATATGCCCCGGCAATCTTTGGCGGCTTGGGACTTGGTATGTCATCCAAAATCTTTTGGTGGTTTGGGAGTTATGGACTTGAGCGTCCAAAACGATGCATTGCTCATCAAACATCTTTTTAAGTTCTTCAATAAGATGGACGTACCATGGGTATCTCTTATTTGGGACACTTATTATGCCTCTGCGCCCCCCAAGTCACGCAAAGCTGCGGTTCTTTCTGGTGGAGAGATGTTTTCAAGCTGTATGATAAGTATTGCAAGTTGGCAGTTCCACTAGTTCGATCGGGGGATACGGTGATCTTCTGGCTTGACCGTTGGCAACTTGGCAACAATACGGTTAGCATGCAACATCAGTTTCCGAGGCTCCACTCCTTTGTGATCGATGACACTCTAACAGTCAAGGATATTCTGGAGCTACCGGACCCAACTGACAATCTCCATCTGCCACTATCTGCACAGGCCTTTGAGGATTTTAATCAACTTCAGGTGCTGCTTACTATGGTTAATCTTCAAGATGGGCAAAATGATGTCTGGAAATGGCCTTCAAAGTCTGGGGACTACCAGTCCAGGATCTATTACTTGTCATGCTTTTCGGACACAATGGTTGATCCCATATTCAGGCGGATTTGGAAATGTTCTTGCACTCTGAAGTTTAAGGTTTTTGGGTGGCTCCTTTTGATGGATCGCCTAAACACTAGCGACATGATGCAGCGGCGGCATTGGATTATCCAGGATGACACTTGTGTTCTATGCCACTTGGCATCACATGAGGACAGAACCCAACTCTTCTTCGCTTGCAATTTTAGCCAGCGCATCTGGAACTACCTGGGTATTTCATGGAATCCTCAACCAAACCAGACCACTTATGACATAGCTTCTGATGCTAGGAGGGATTTTGGACATCCTTTTTTCTCTGAGATAGTGTTCACTGCCACTTGGAATATTTGGACACAAAGAAATGGGAAGATCTTCAGGAATGAATCACCTTCTTTCAGGGCATGGAGGAGAAATTTCTTACATGACATTTCTCTTTTAGCTCATAGAATCAAATGTAAATATTGGAATAGTCTAATCTCTTGGATAGCTTCCTTACCCTAATCTTTTCTTTTGTAAGTATTACTCTCTCCCCCTCTCTCTTAACATTGTAACTTTGTACACTTTGGCTTTGTGGTTTAATAAAAGACTGTGAGGCTGTTGCCTTGCAGTACATAGTAAAAAAACAGCCGAGTTATTACAGAGTAACAAACGAGCAGACAGCTTAAGTCTGAAAAACCTACACGTGCCACCAATTATAAGAAAATATTAGTTAGAAGTAGCATCTTCGTGAGAGATTCGTTGCTACTTCTAAAGTTAAATTGTGATTAGTTAGACAGAATAGGTAGATTAAGAAGTACTCGAGGCAACAAGCAAGAACCAGATACAAAACTAACATGGATGAACAACTGGAACGACGTCGGGGTGGAAGATTGCAGTGAAGATGAGACCAGGTTCTGCTATTTCCATCAACATTCGTGCGCCAACTTTCAGTCCGTAACACTTGAGAAAGTTTATCCAAGTTCGGCCATAAAAAAGCAGTGATCTTCTTGGTTCATGAACCCAACTCGGAACTTATATCCATGGCTTATCTTCACTGTGACCATTAAACTAGTGTATTCAGTTATGGCAAGGCCGAGCATCTCGAGTACATGTGTTCTGGCAGAGCAAATAATACACTGCAGGAAAAATAATATGAGAACACAGCATATTCAAAACCCCCCACCCTCCCGGATAGAAAAGAGGATTCTAGGAATATACTGTGCACGTTTCAAAATGCTGTGTTAGGATGAGAAGGAACAAGTGTGGCATCTCGCCGAGGGCGCAGAAACCTGTAGGGTACTCGCACTTTGGGCACTGCAAATGAAACACACTAGATTCAGTAGGAAGAAAAATGCATGAACGGCGGCGGCTGCCATCCTAGGATTACCTGCGACCAAGGGACTTGGATTTATCGGGGATGGATGAAGAATTCGTACCTGGTTCTCCATGAGAAAACCCTATGCAATCGTCGAGACGGGGTTTTCTCTGAACAAGCAGATGAGGGAGAAGGGGATTCAGGCCCACTAAAATATTGTCCCTTCGTCCGTCCAGCTTACTACTAAAGCTGGAAAGGGGGGTTGTGATTTGACGGCTCATTGGGTATTACTGCGGCGCTACGACCGGGGTGTGTCTACCGTGAAGTTGTGCACTATAATTTGTGCATATGGCACGTGGACCCCGTTGCCGGTTGCCCCACATATCAGCGAAAGGAAGTAGAAAGACAGGAGTAACTAGTTACACATAAATATATATTCTGACAGAGAGATACTCCCTCTGTAAACAAATATACAAATCTTTTATATCACAGGCTCACCTTGCCGAGAAATATACTCCCTCTGCAACGCACAGGCATTATGGGGGTTCAACTTTTTTATGGGGGTTCAGCTGAGAATATAATACTCAGATAGGCTCATATGTTCTGCACTTTGGGCCGCAGGCCGACCCTGCATGTTTGGGGGCCCATGTGTTCTACCTCAGCGCTTTTCATATTGCAAGCGATCGGTACAGCGCTGGTTTTAGATGTTGTCGCAAGGCGAATACACAAAATTGAATAAAGCACCGCAGCTGTTGGAATGAAATCGAACGACAGTTCCTAACCAGCAATCAGAGTTGCAATTCTATCAATGATATACCATGTGATAAATAATACTGTCGTACTACTTATACACACTCACCATGCCAGATTATTACATCAAAATCTCTTGGAGGATATATCAGTTCGGCAGTTGTGTGCTGCTATTGAAGAATTTCAAAGTTGATTTGGACCAGCTCTCCTTGCCGAGAAAGTTCGATTTTGACATCATCCCCTACCGCAAGATATGATTTAGATTTGAACCTTGACCATCCTTTAGCATCAAACATCATGCGACCATCCTTTGTACTTACGGTATATTGAGCAGGTTCATTCACACCAAGGCTGCGCATGGTAAGAGAAACTTGGTCGCGGTCGCCCGGATTGTTGAACGACTCCCTCGTTGCTCTAGGAATTCTCTATTTGCAAATAAGAAGACATACCCAAACAGTTAGATCAACATAGTGAATCATGTGAAACAACATGGAAAGAAAAAAGAACGAAGCACTTGGGCGGCCAATGCTTACCAAGAAGGTGGACATGTCGGTTTTTGTAAGGACTTTGGTATATGAAGTGCGAACTACAGCCCAGTCTGTTGCCGGTGCAACTGCACAGGCCGAAGCAGATGCAAGTGCAAGCGTTGGTGCAGGTGCCGAAGCCGCTGCTGCTGCTGGAGATGGTGCTCCTTGTAGAGCTGGTGCCAGTGTAGGAGCAGGTGTCGATGCCCGATCCTTTGGTAGATTAGACTGATCCGCTGACGCGGTCGGTGCCCAATCCTCAGCTGGATCAGACTGAGCTGCTACCGCTGTCAGTGCTAGAGCAACTGCCGGTGCTTGATCTGTGCGAGACAGCGGCGATCGTGTCTGGTCTACTATGATCAGCTTTCTAACTTGACTAGGATCCGTGACCATGATCCAGTTTTTTTCTTCATTTCTTTTAAACGCGAGAAGGACTAATTGTGGCGTTTTTGTTAAACCAAACTGCAGTTCTTCATAGGGATTCAGCTTGTACTCAGACAACAGACTGATCCAATTTTTTCCAGTAATATAAGTGATGGACAGTGCCTTCGTTACTAACACGACATAAGAAGTGAAACCTGCAAAAATAGCCATCGTAGAGCAAACCAAACGGTTTATTCTGTGATGAATGTCACATGGCAAAACCTGCATCGTAAAATTGCAGGAAAAGAATGAAAACATGACATTAAATCAATAAGATTTAGACAGTAAATCAATAAGATTTACTTGATGTGACACGAGTGAATCCTTACCAGGAAATCACTATGTTGATGTTGCATGCAGGGGCCCCGCCTACTCCCACAAGCAGGACAGTCCAAAGGTCGTGACAAATCGTATGGACCGAACATCCATGGGACTGGAAATCCTGGTGGGTGCGATAAACCCTGCAATGCATACAGATATTGGAGTGTAACCATCATTGATAAACCGTCCTCACAAAAAATATGATCTGGATACTTCAAAATATACAGACTGAATTGAGTGGACAGACATTAACATAGACCGTTCTTAGGACTGACCACACACCAAAAGCAGCAGTACTAATAAACAATACAGGGTTCACAAACACAAATCAAGTACTGAACAATAATACTTACTACAGACAAGCAAAGTTGCACTAATTAAACTCTGCAGACTATTTCTTGCCACCGACCTACGGGATTAACTCCGCATAACTGACTAGGCCATGGACTTCGTGTGAGATGTCTACATGCACCATCACCATCTTGTCAACCTTGGAGAACCTAACAGAGTGGTCTTTCCACTCATAAACATGATGATGAAGACATGCCGCATCAGATTTGTTGGGAAGCTTTACAAGAACCACACCCTTCGTAATCGAAGGCACAACCAGGAAATTGTTGTGGTCAAGTACAGCCTCGAGAACACGCCTGACAACAATGCTACAGGAAAACACTAGTTCAGGACACGTGGCGACAAGGACACAACAACTGGATAGTTTAGCAGTAGAACTCATCATCAGGTCTTCCAGTTCACACGGCATGACTTTGAGAACTTCATCTCCACCGTGGACCTGGTTCTAATTCAAACAGAAACCATATTTTGTTAGTACCTCCGTTCAGAAATATAAGATGGTTTTCGATATTATACTCCATATATGACTACATATACGCATAGAAATGAGTGAACAAAGACACTAAAACATGTCTTCAAAGGCATGAGAGCAGAGGGACTACATGCAATATCCATAACACAAGTTACTGAGGCAAATATACCCTCTTAAAAGGTAGCATTGATGTTCATAAAGTACTCCCTCCGTCCCAAAATTCTTGTCTTAGATTTGTCTAGATACGGATGTATCAAGTCACATTTTAGTATTAGATACATCCGTATCTAGGCAAATCTAAGACAAGAAATTTGGGACAGAGGGAGTAGTTGAAAGTAATCTATAAGAAATCAGTGTCAACCTCTCGCATGTTTTGGTCAAAAGAGGAATGTAGAACCATCATTTGGCACACTAAAATCACATGCAAGATCACCCAGAAAGTTGTACTGCCAGTACTAGTACTACGTGTTAGATGAAAAAATATGATCAAGATCGAGAAAAAGATCGTTAACAAGAGACATTACCTGGACTTGCTTAATGAGGGATCCCGGAGAGGGGGGCTTGGACAGGGCGATGACTTTGAGCTTGTCCGCGGTAGTCTCGGCGGGGTGCTTACGCTTCTTCATACCATGAGCCTCAATGGTTTTGGCCAGAGCCATAGACATCACGTCGTCCGGTGCTCCGGCGTCCATCCAAGAGGAAGCTGAGAGAGAAGAGTGAAAGGAGGAACGAGATGAGGGAGAAGCGAAGCGAGTGGGGGTTTTCTTCAAGAGAGGAAGCTGGGAGAGAAGAGTGAAATGATGGTTGCTTCGTCCGTCCAACTTACTGCTGGAAAGGAGGGGGTTTTGTGATTTGACGGCTCATTGGGCATTACTGCGGCGGTTCGATCGGGGTAGTCTACCGTCACTCTACTACGTAGTAATTTAGTACATGGCTGGTGGACCCAGGTGCTAGCTGTCCCACACATTGGCAAAAGTGAGTAATTTAGTGCATGGCTGGAGGAGGATCCGCTCGGTAGAGCGTGTCCATTGTTTTTCTGAAGAAAAAAATGATTACAACAAGTGTTTCCACTCTTATGACGGAGGAGTACGAAACACGGCAGCCACTTGAACATACACAGTGCTCCTACTACTAGACATGTGCAGTGGTTCATACGTCAGTACTACACAATCTTGTTGCTAGTGTAGTAAGATATGACGATAACAAATGATGTTGTGCGCATGTCAACTACTCCTATATGTAACATAGTACCGCTTTTTCGACTGTCCGGTCAAGAATGAACGGTGAGATCAATGTTAACAGAACTAGGTCCACAGTGCACGGAGAGCACGGTGCTACAGTACTCCATGAAACATGAACCATATGAAGCACGAATAGTGTTAGGCAGGGTGTATGAAGGGTGCACGGGATGGGAGCAAAAGTTTCCTTCTCGACCCACTTTTGGGTGTTTGGCAGAGTGCATGAAGGGTGCATGAGTCCACACTAGTAGGTTGACAAAAATACACGAAGGGGAAACAACTATATTGAGATGAGAATGCAACCAAACACACCCACACGCTTTGTGCTACAGTGACTGGTCTGCACCGTCTGAGTTTAATCAAATGGTCATGTTGCGCCGAGACATGGACATGCCCATGCAGAGGGCGCCTAAACACCACTGAATTCCCTCTGCTTCTCGAGGCGCATGACGTTGGTGATGCAGGATGCAACCGCCCGCAGAGCCCGCTCCCCGTCGACGAGAGCCAGCTCGTCAAAGACGGCGTCCAATGGCACGAATGGATTCCGGTGACGGAGCCCTAAAAGGATTCGCCTGGCAACGGCGACGGCAGCCCGCAACCCCTCCTTGTCCTGCTCAGCCCCCACCATCGCGCGGAGAAGGCTCAGCTCCTCGGAGATATAGGTGAAGAAGGAGACCAGGTCAGGAAGTGGCAGCTCGTTGAAGTCGACCGGGTGGTCGAACGGGTTTAGCCCGACGGCCGGCATCATCACGCTGGCACGACGGTAGGCATCGTGCAGCCGCAACACGTGCATGTCAACTAGGTTCACCAAGTGGCTGAGGCGATCCTGGACCTCGTCACAATCGGCTCGCTCGCACTCCAGCCGGCTCCCCTGACGGCCTATCGTATCTCCCGCTTTCTGCAGGAACGCCGCCAACGCCTCGAGCATCTTTGTGGTGGACTCCTGCCGCTTTTGAAGCTCTGTGAACTCCCGCACATAACGGAGGAGCATGGCACTCCTCTCCTCCTTGAGCTCACGGAGCTCCACGTCCTTGGCACTGAGCTCCGCATCCTTGGCATGGAGCTCCTATGTCAGGCGCCTCACCTTGGACTCCTTGATCTACTGCGCCGCCATGGCACCAGGTAGAAGCAATGGGGAGAGGAAGCAAAGGGGGCGAAACGGCTGAAAGGCAATGCAATCTACGGGAAGGCGGAGGGAGCGGGGAATCTTTTGGTTTTCACTACGGTAAAACACCAGTCAACGACTTCTCACATCAGGGAGCAGTGGGTTTTTACAGGCGGAGTCATTGTGACTAATTGCTTCCTCGCCTGCTCCCGTCAATCAAAAAAACAAAAATCCTGCCGCGCCTGCTCCCGTCAATCAAAAAATTAAAAATCCTGCCGCACCCAAACACCAGAGCAACGCCGCGGTGGATATTTGAATTTACCTGCCGGCAAGTAGATAAAAAAGGGGTGAAAAAACAAATGTGGCGGCGGCCTAGCTAATCGGTCAAACTAGCCCAACTAGCTAGCCATCGTGCGTCACTGATGTACTCAGCAGGAAAGGTGGTCTTTCGTGATTTGATGACTCATTTACTTGCTTCGGCGCTATGACCGAGGAGGACCTAGAAAACACGCGGTAGGGCGTCCCACGTCAGGAAGAATATATGCGTGCACCACCCGGGAGGACCCCGAAACCGCGCGGTAGGGCGTGCCATGTTTCGGCACAGAGGAAAAATGTGCGTGTAAAAATATACTGTATTAGACGTAGTACCTATGGTTCGACCTCGGGACCCAGCCAGTCGGTCGAAAACACCCCACTAGCCACACAGCTTCATCATGCAAACATGGCACGGAGGATAGATGTGGTTAGCTCCGTCTCGACCAGCCACAACGTCTCTTGTTCTAGGCGATTCTTCTATTTTCCAAGCTTTTTTTAGTTGTAATAACACCATGGCAAGCTAGCGCCACTCTTCGTGTGTGCCCGTGCAAAGGTTAGACAGTGGAGAGAAGAGAGATTGAGATCGCAGACCTGGGACCCATCAGTAAGTGAGACAACGGTCATGCACGTGTTGACGAGGCACTCCCTCTACTGTACTCAAGCAAGTACTGTATAAAATCAAGTTATGGGACAAAGCCAACAACCGTTCGTTTTTTCAGGCTATCGACTTACGCTTTGTAGTCCAGGTTGCCAGTTCGAATCTCGTCTTTCATATTTGTTAGTTTTATGTCCAAATTTGATTAATGACAAGTGGGACCCCCGTGTGTTGTTCCGATATTTTGGTGTAGGATGGTTTTTCTGAACAAACACTTTGCGCTGTTAGACAAGTAACGACATGAGTTACACATATTTTGCAAGTTTACGAACAAAAATGACAGCGGCATAGAATACCATTCGAACCACTGAGGAGGTGTTGGGTCACAAATCCAACGCCTCCGAAGAGCTTGTATCACCAAAGCATCTAAGGTGTGGTAGCACATGATATTCTTACATACAGGAGAATATGATGTCCTCCTTCATCTTAGATGCTACGGTGATACGAGCTTCGAGGTCGTTGGATATGGGATCAAAGGGCATCTAAGTAGTTTTTGTACAAATTGTGTGCAATTCTCAAACTCATCAAGGTTTCCTGCAAAAATATTAAGACACATCATGTGAGCTGCTATATCTCAGATCTACAAGCTCCAAGCAACTCGTATCGGCATATAGCATGTAAGGTATGGGGGACATGATATTCTCTCGGGGAGAAGGGGTGGGGGTGCACAACCAATTGGTGGTTGGGAGGGTGGGGACAAATATAATCTAAACAACCCAAAACAGAGCTCCACAATTTTATCTAAGGTCGAGGGGTTGACCCCCGACAATCATAGCTCCGCCTAAACACAACATTTGCATGTACTGTAGTACTAGACTTAATATTCATGTTTCAGTTTCATGTTCATTTTAAATATTGAACTGAGGACCATGGATGTCTTACATTTTACTCCCTTTGTTCCTAAATATTAGTCTTTTTAGAGGCTTCAAATGGACTGGCACATACGGATGTATATAGACATATTTTAGAGTCTAGATTCACTCATTTTGCTCCGTATGTAGTCACTTGTTGAACACTCTAAAAGACTAATATTTAGGAATAGAAGGAGTATTTTTGAATTCGTGTCATACATGCATGGTTTGGAAAAATAGATGCACTATACTTATTGGATTGTTGTTGTGTTCGTGCGTGTGTGTCTCTCTATGTGTGTGTGTGGTCATATGCTTGATACATACAAAGTTTTCTCACCTCCATATTGTTCATATTTTAAATTTGAATTTGCATTGGAAAACTTACTAGGGATACAATGAAATGTGAAATCCACGTTGAGATCACTATATCACAAACTCACTCTAATTCAACAACTCGTCATAAATCAATTACCACGCTGAGATTAGTATTTGCAAGGAAAATATGGGTATTGTAATACACAAAGATTCGTTCGGCAATTTAAAAGGTTCCTTTCATATTCTCGAATGGTAGGACCCAATGGCGTACCAGCCAGACCTTGGCTCGTGTTGATCCTAAAAAAACGGGCTCGTGTCCTTCGGTGGCGTGCGTGGTAAGCACATTAGGCAACCCCAACCAGTCGAGCCTCAGCGTTTCAAGTCAAAATATTTGCCGGCCAGAATTCCAGCCCTAGGAAATTCCCCTCATGTCCCCGGTCCATAATGACTACGGATGAACAACGGAGGGATGCTTTAGTAATTAGACAATGTTACCTACCATGCCGAGCATGGTTCAATTCCCTCGGTCGCCGCTCGTCAAGGTCACCTGTTAACTGCATTGCCTAGTACTACTACTACTACACTAGGATGAGCACAGAATTGAGCCCGTTTGTTCGTACCTAGTACTTGAGTTAATATATCAGGAAATGCACTGGTACGGAGGGATTATCCTTTTACTCTGCATATATAACTTGTCTGAAGGCTAACTAAGCAAAAAGTTTGACCAAATCCTTTCTTAAGAAATACAACAGGACAGATGTACGGCTTGAAAATTTATTGCATGATGCAGGCTATGATATTGTTTCAAATCCTGGATCTTAAATTTCAGAAAATCCAAAAGTGAGCATAAATTCTTGAAACTAAGCATGGTCATGTGATATGGCAAAAATATTACTTTGTAAGTTTTTTCTTCAATTTGAGACAAGCTGCTTATGACAAGTTGCACAAATGAAGTGCCAAGGTATTTTGGCACAAAGACCTGTCATGTTAAGGCGAACGCTTTCACTATTGAAACCGTGGGTGTTTACGTGCCACCACTAGTCCCCGCTTCTGATCGGCAGGTGTCGTCCGAGCAAGCGTGTGAGCCGACGGGAGGCGTGCGAGCAGACCGCTGTGCCGGCTATCAGGGAGGCGTGCGAGCAGTCCGCTGTGCAGGCTCACCGGGAGGCGAGCCCTTTGACCAGGCGCCGCCGCCCACCGTCGTCCCAACTGCTCCCACTTTTAATGTCGCCGGCGCCGCAGTTTAAAATCAACCCCGCACTACCCGATATCACTACAATCCTCTCTCTTCCTCTCCGATTCTCCTGCCGTCTACCTCCAACTAGCCTGATCTAAATGTACGCCATGCCGCATCACGATGGTCTGCCCTTAGTGTTCCCGTTTCCTGAGGAAGACACCCAGCCGGAGTCTCAAGAACATAAGGCGCTTTGGGACGAGCTTGAACTGGCCTTGTGGGAAGACGCCGCGCATGTCCCCGCTCTCGTTCTGGCTCCCGTCGCCCCGACTGCGCCAGCGCCCATCCCCGTGGCATTGATGGGCTAGGAGCCGCACATTATCGCCAAGCTTGATCCCACGGGGTTCCACGAGGTCCTCGCCGACTTTCCCGCGCCCGTGCACCTGCCAGCGCATGCGCCTGCGCGTGCACTGACGCGCACGCCCGTGCTGGTGCCCGTGCACCTGCCAGAGCATGCGCATGCGCGTGCACTAACGTGCACGCCCGTGCCGGTGCTCATGCACACGAATGTCTCCGCCACGCCGTTGACAGTGCCTGTCCCCGCACGGGTGCCAGTGCCCCCCTCAGCGGCATGGATGGCCGACGTCAACCGCTTCCTTGTTACCAACGCCAGTCGCCTCCTCCTGCCAGTTGACTCGCTCCGAAGTCCAGAACATTTTGGCCTTCCTTGAAGCTAGGCCAATGTCTAGGAGTACGCCAACAACGGTGCAAGACGCCGCCGTCGCCGTCGGCAGTGGCCCGACGACACACAGAGCACGGCAGAGGAGCCGCTTTCCACCGCGAGACACCCCCGCTGCCGCCGCGTAATCTAAGTTTGCCATGAAAAACGTTCGGATTTCCATGCTTAAAATCTGAACGTTTATCATTTCCGTTTATTTTATATCAATCATTGTATAATTTAAAGTCGGAGTCAGACTGGACGAAATGTATGGTTTGATCGATTGAATGTTCTGCTAGAGCCGTATCAAATTAAATATAAAACGTCATCAAGCCACATGTATTCCTTGTCATCCAATGACCTAGACTGCTTCAATGTCGAGCGCTCAACACGTTTAGCGTGCAGTTAATTTCATGCCGAAAATTGTGCTAATCACATGACAACACGCAAATAACATCCTAGTAGTTAATATCCGCATGCACTTAATATACTTCCAAATTAACGTGCATTGCACATACAGACTGACTAGTGCTGCTAGTACGTGAAACTGGTGCCGTGACTTGTGAACGTGTCCAGATATGGTCAATGGCAACATCGGGCGCGAGTTCTTCCTGTTTGCCCGTGCGTCTAAACACAGAAGGGGAGGAGAGAGAGAGCACACACGGAACCCGCCAGTAAGTGAAGGCGAATAGTACTAAAAATAATATTACATGTTATCCATTAATTAGGCTGTGGTAATATAAAAACATTATGTGAACAAAGGGGGTACAACAAACATTGTTATTCTACGTATGTTGCCTATTGACGTGCGTCTTGAAGGCCCGGTCGCATGTTCGATCCTCGTCCTTTATTTTTTAATTTGTATATGGGTCCAAATTTGTTTCATGACATGTGGGCCCCTCGGTGTTTAGTTTGTAGCACTTTAATTTGTGGGTCGAAATTTGTTCCATTCCAAGTGGACTATCGGTGTGTAGTTTTGTAGCTTATTTATAATAATGAAAGAGAACAACATAGTTTTTTCAATAATACCATGGTGTGACGTTGAAGGCAAGAAAGGACGTGCGAGAGAGCGATGACCGAGCCAGAGGGAAATCAACTAGGGGAGTTGCGGGGGTTGCAACGGTGTTTGGAGTAGTTGTGGGCCGAATGCTACGAAAATATAATCTAAACCGCCCGGAATAAATGCCTACACAAATTAATCCAAGGTTGGAGTGCCCCTCGCAATGTAAATAGCTCCGGCTTTGCAAGGGATGGAGAGGTAGTAGCTTCAACACGTGGAAGATACGGTGTGAGAAAGCGAGGTCAATCGAGAGACATATAGATAGAGAGACAAAGTGAGTGTGGTCTGACATTCATTGAACAAATATATATGCTCTGGAGAGATATTGTCCGATTGAGCTTTTTGGCAAGGGTGAGGCCTGTAAGATAGAGCTTGGGAGAGGATCCAGTCACAAACGTGTAGATATATTTTGTGCATGGGAGAAAGCAAGGCCAACCGATCACATAGGGTCGCCGTGCGATCGAAAGAGTGAGACGGGTTGGATAGAGTGACCTAGATAGACGATGTGCGTGAGAGAGTATACAATGTGAATACGTCGAACTGGGCTCAAACATGGTGATATATCGTTTTTGTCCAAGAAAGAGCGAGGTCAATCGATACATACGGAGAGAGAGAGAGAGAGAGAGAGA
>NC_041386.1:64803358-64842196 GCF_002162155.2 Triticum dicoccoides
GGGGGGCTAAAAACAACATTTGAATGTACATAGTACGAGACTTAATATCAATGTTTCAATTCAGTGTACATTATAAGATTTGAACCGAGGACCAGGCATACGGGTAATTATTTCGAATTCGTGCCGTACTAAGTTTCGAAAAGTTAACATTGACTCAGTTTGTTGTGCTATTTTGTAGGTCATATGTTTGAATCCATCCAAAAATTTTCTCACTACCATGGTGTTCATCATATACATATGAATTTGTATTAAAAAGTAGCGTGGATACAGTGAAATGTGAAATCCACATTAGAATTGGAGATCGCTACGTGACACACACTCTAATTCAAATAACTAACTACGTGATACACACTCTAATTTAAATAACTAATTATGTGACACACACTCTAATCCATGTTAGTGTGGGTACCGTTTCGATTTCTTTTCAAATAACTCCTCATTAATTAATTTATAGTACTCCCTCTGTTCACTTTTCTAAGACCTTGAAGACATTTCAGACAATGTGCAAAACAGTTCATTTTAAGTTGTCTGAAACGACTTACAAAAGTGAAAGGATGGAGTATCTCGTTTTGAATGACTAATTATTGCAAGGAAAACACAGGCATGGTAATACATACAGATTCGTTTGCAAATGAAAGAAGGTTCGTTTGCATTCTCAAATGTAGGCGCACCAGGCAGACCAAGGTCGTGTCGGGGTGGACGCTGCTTCGGTGCCTTAAAGGCAACTGCCTTTGGTTCACTGACATGTGGGCCAGCCACCTGTTGGGCCCACATGTAATGGACACAAAGGCAGGTGCCTTAAGGCACCGAAGCATAGTCCTGTCGGGGTGGTCGCGTGTGTCGGCCGGACGCGTAGCACCCAGCCACCCACCTCCCTCCCCCCCCCAAAAAGGACGACATCAATATAAGTTCGCGCTTCCATGTTTCGGGTTGAAATATCTGGCGGCCCCAATTCCAGCCCTGCAAAATCTCTCTTCTCCACCGTCCCCTTCCGCGCCCAGGTTGCTCAAATCCCTAATTCGCCGCCAACCCTCGAATCACCCCTTGTCTCGTCTCTTTCCCCACCGTTCCCCACCTCTGTGCCGGACGACAATGACGAAGACGACGATCGCGCTTCACCACCACACCGGAGCTACCTCATCTACGCCCTCGTCCACCGCACCGGGTGGTCCACCGACAACATCAGCCGCCGCAACCGACATGCCTCACAGACACTGAGTTCCACCGCATCAGGTGCGCTTCACCCACGCTGTCTCCCAGCTCACCAGGGCTACTTCACCGAGCACATCGTCGCACCTCCGCCCCCCGAGGCCGTTGGGGCTTCACCAACGGTCTCGTCCACCGCATCATAGCGCTCCGCTGCAACTCAAGATTTGCATCCGTGCGCGTCCAGCCAATGCCAGCGCATCACCCTCAACGGCTCTGAAGTGACCCGCACTCTAGCTAGGCGAGCATGCCCAAACGCCGGCCTGAACTAGGTATCCACACATCACTCCCTTGTGCACTGTCCCATGATGTTTGGATATCCTTTCACTGCTCTCTTAGCTTACACGCCTATGCAACTCTGACTTTAACTCTTATTTCTTCTGGAGATATCATCTGAAACAACCAAATCCATTTTTTAGCGAAGCATGACGGCGCTACGGGATCTGGTACACATCCTGCACACCCGTATAACCTTGTAAGTATCTGTCCTCCGGTACAACATCAAGGTCGATTCCTCTTATTTGATCAACCATTCGTCGTGTAAAAAATGCAGAGGGGGATGCAAGGAGCACAAGGCCTGCACATCCAAGCAAGTGGTAACATGGACTTGTACATGGAACATCCCAAGCGCAAGCAGAGCTGCAGTGAGCCTGTACAACAAGCTAGCGTAAGTCCCTGCATTTCATTTAATTCGTATTGGCATTCGTGTATGATTTGTGTGCAGTGGCCGATCCACGAATTCAAGTTACCAGGGGCGAACATTTAACTTAAAAAATATGAAGGCACTTGCACTCCAGAAATCAACATAACTTGAGAAATGTGAAGCTACATGCACTTTGAAAACGAGCTCATGATCCAAAGTAATTCAGATTATAAACACTAAATGATGCAAGCACCAAAAAACACAAAATGCAACATGGTGTACAAGGACTACAAACATGGTATGTACTTGCTTGAATTATTCGTTCTCTGGCTGAAAATATCAAAGTGTAATTGCACGTATAACCAGTGCGCAAACTGCATATCAATATATCTATCCTGCACAAGTATGCCAATAGTTTCAAACAACAGATTAGAAAAGTATTTATGCTATGTTGTCATGATACGGGGACTTTCTGGTAGATGGTCTCGATGTTTCCTCAAGCTATGAAAATGCACTATAATTTGCTTGTCATCAATGCCTGCGAATCTCTGTCTCTCTCAACATAGTAGATCATCATTAGACACTAAATCATTCAATGAGCTTGCAAAATGCTTGCATTAGATCCCTCATTAGACACTATATGTTCATCACCAGGAGCATGCAAAATGTTTGCATCAAATCCTTCATTAGCAGTCTGTTCATTAGACACTTCAGGCTCAAGAACAACATGAGCTTGTATGTTTGCACCGGAAACTTGATTAGATACATCAGATTCAGTCAGTTTAGTATTGATTAGGGGAGTTATAAAATAAGTAGAAATTGGTTTCATTTTCTCATAGATTCCCTACATACAAGCAGTTTCACAACACCGTCGGGTTTAACTATTGGCCAGAAATTGAAGAGTTGAATTAGATATAATCAGGGATGTGATGTACCTGCTCGTTGCGCATGCTACTCTTGCAAGCTGCGACTATCTGTTTGCGCAAGCTCGATGCCATGCCCGTGCTGCCGCCGCTGCCTCCCACGCAGGCTACACCCAGGGTTGGATCTTCATCTTCTTGTCCTTCCGTTCACTTCAAGCCCTGCGACCGCCCTCCAATGAGGGTGAGAGGAAGTGCTGTGTCGGTCTGTCCAGCGGCGGCTAGGTTAGGAGCGAGCCAGACTGGAGGCTGGAGCGAATGAATTGGGATTTTTCCTGCTGTCGATCGATATGGGAGGCGCTCGTTTGGGCCGCGAGCCTACTATAGGGCCTGCCTTGCACTTATGTTATTGGCCCATCCAAATTGAAACATTTTTCTTCATTTTTTACATTGCCTACTCGTGCGTTGGGACGAACAAAACTAGCATGGGCCAACCTGGACGACTCAAACTAGGTGCACACTTTCCAGCCACCTAAGGCGGCCGCCCATACCAGCCCCTATGGTAGCGTCGCCCCTTTTTGCGTGTATGATTGGATAGTGAAAAATATTCTAGTGGCGCTTTTGATTTACCCACAGAATGGTTGAATTGCTTGTTTCTATGAACTGAGTTCGCCAATAATGTGAAGGATGTCAGTCTTTTCATCCTATTGTAGATTGCTTAGATCTCGATATGCCAAAAGTAATCGCATGAAATATACAGTAAAAGCCAGTGTGATGTGTTTGGCTACAACTAGTCTGACTACACATCCTCATATAACATATCAAGGACGCACCATCTTACCAGATTAACCATTCGACTTACCCATGCAGTGTGGGAAGAAAGAAGTATTGGGACTGCGTATCCAAGCAATTGATGCCATGGACTCCTTCGTACAACCTTGTAAGCGAAAAAGAAGTTGCAGTGTGCCTGTACAAAGAACTAGTGTAAGTTCAGTTACCTGCTTCTCGGAATTTTAGTTAGCCACTTATTGCAAAATTGTTCAATTACGTTGCTTGGCTTAATTTAGTTTGCTACTGATTACATAATGGCACAGCCTGTTAATCATATTGTAGACTGTACCTATCTGTGTGTTTGATACTTACTGTTAGGAATTACCTGTTTGCCTTAACTCAAATATCTACTTGTTTGTTTAGCTGCTTTGCTGCTGCAATAGCGGGTTACAATGATGTTAATAACTACTTTTCAGCATCCAATTGAAACTCTTTAATTCCTTGCTTGTTTAACTGGTTTGCTGTTATAACTCCCAGTTGAGATGTTTTGCTAACTTCAACTTTTCTGAATCCAATCGGAACTTTAATGGCAAAACTTGTTAGCCCAAGATCAAGGAGCGAGGTCCCCATGGACGTTGCATCATCCCACGGCAGTGGCACCGACCCAATCATGCATTATGAATTGCCAACTCCTGATGCTCTAGAGGCTAAATTAGTGGTAGAAAGAGATTTTGCTTCTGCACTTAGAGATGAAGTTGACATGTTGAGGAAGCAAACAGCACAATCACAAGCAGTACTCAAGACAACCATTAAATATTTGGTGGATTTCAAAATGAAGCAAGCTGAGACTGACCAGATTATTAAGGTCCTGAAGGAAAAAGGAAATTAAATTCCTACTTGGTAAATCATAGGTGAAATGTTTTTTCCATAGTTGAATAACCTTTGTGTTGACTATTCATGCAATCAATCAAACCATTTGTTTTAGAGATCATGTAAGAATTGTTTTTTTTGTTTTTTGGTTTGTAATTTTATTTGAGCACAAGTCTGTATTAATTGATAAGACTCAGAGACATTTCATTTGGATTGTTGTGCCACACCTACAAATATGCCAATCGGGCTGAATGTGCATTCAGCAATAGTAGTAGTATAGATGGACCATAAGTGGCACGCATCGGAAAGGGCCAAGATGCTGGCTAAAAAAAGGATGTTGTTGTAGCCAAAAAAAAGTACAACGGCTTGGCTTATGTGTGTTAGTTAATATTATTGATCCATATACTCTATAAGTGTTTATATGTCGGTTAGTTCTGTACATTCTTGGTTGATTGACTTGGTATTTGAATCTTGATACATCGCTTGTGTACATATCTAAAGGGGAGTACACATTATGCTGCGTGTGACATTTGAGTTGGACATTCCAAATATTCAAATTCACCTTAAACTGGATTCTAGTTTCTGAATTTGAGTATCGGCATTTGTAAACCATATTCATATATGACAATCGAATACATCTTTGTCGTCCTTTTGAAGATATATAAAACACATAGAATGATTTATAAAGATTCATATAGGAATACAAAATGGATTCGAATTTAGTTGCTAGGGTAAACATGGATGCTTATTGTCCCAAAATTCGAAAGAAGCAGCAAAATGTCCACTCCCACGTCGGCTGCCCGAAGCCAAGTGTTTGGGAGATGGAAATTACTGTCTACCCATTACACGGACAATCCATCGGCCCGATTTCCACTACTCTAAATAGGGTTAGGTTAGTAACTTCAATTAGACATGACACGACCGCCTCTGAGCCCATTCCGACAGGGTGGGCGTCAAACATGGGCGGCAAAACTCATTTAATTCAAGATCGTCCAAAAGACCTCTGTTTCTCCCGCCATTCCCCATTCATACACGGTGGGCGGCAAAACAAAGTCGACTCGGCCGAAATCGATGTAGGCAAATATTTTCAATAGGGGCAGGTTTGTAACTTCACTCAGACGTGACACAACCGCCCTACCTGTCAGCCCCGTTCATACACCATGGGCGCCAACCATGCGCGCCAACCACCCTCTCCTCGCCCAAAATCGCTCTAGGCAAATATTGGCGAGATGCGAGATTACCGTCCTATCCCCAATCGACGAGACGTCCAAATTTTAAATGGGGGCTAAGCTCGTAACTTTCCCATATTTCAGACAGGCGCATCCCAAAAACATGGTTCCTCGTACCTCTCCCTCCATTTTCCCATTCATACAATGTCCGCGCTAGAACACCCCATCCCCACACCAGCCTCCGTCCGCCACCCCATCCATCGCCGCCGTCCTCCACCACATCCATCGCCATCGTCATCCACCATGTCGGAGCGCCTACCAAGACCGCGTTGTCCACTGCTAGAGATGGACATTTCTCATCCACGGCGACAGACCAATAGCCTTGCATCGCGTCCTCTCGCTTCATCGGCGCCGTCGTCCTCTTTGCCGGGGCCGCTCACACGACCTTCTCTTCCACCTCAACGGGACATATCCCCCGATGCACCCGTCTACCATCGCAGATCTGCTTCAACGCCACCGACAGCCATCGCACCCCCGATGCCTACACGACGCTGCAAGAGAGGTGGTACTTCATATCTCCTCAACTTTTTGATCTCAACCAGAAAATAGATCTTAACTTGGTTACTCTACTTTCTTTTCAGCTCTTAGAATTTAGTTCTTAGTTCGAAGCAAACAATGGATGCTAAATATCATTTCTCCGGTTTGCAGCTTCAAATCTGCCATGGCACAGCCATAATACGGTTTAATTGATCATGCTTAGGGTTTAATTGATCATGTTGGTTCTGTGGTGGTTTCTTTAATAGAAATCGGAGGGGAAACCCTCTTTTGCTAAAAAAAATATGCTTAGAGTTTCCCCTGTTTATGATCACTATACGATCAGAATACGTGCTTTGTGTCATAATAACACTACTCCACCCATCACGCTAGACAAGCTTAGTTGTTCAAATACGAATCTGATATTATTAAAACAGAGTTGTTTAATTGGTCAGTTAATGTTCCTAAATTAGTTTTGAAAATGCATGTTCGCCGCTCGGGTGTGTATCTCTACAGGGTACCCACGGTGGGCCGGCCCACCCTGGGATTTTGGCTCGTCCCAGGCCCCAATTCCCCTCTGTTCTGTTGCGCGCTTCCGATCTCTACTCGCCCCAAGACGCCTGCCTCACCGGCGACTTGCCGTCCCCAGACGGCATGACTCTAGGAGGAGACACCGGACTAACAGGAGGCCAGGAGCCGCTCGCCCAACAGCGTCACCGCTGCCCGGGCGCGCCACCATGCCTACCTTCCCAGTCTGTTCAGGGCTCAAGCATGCAGCACCCACCAAGCCAACCCAATTTATCCTGAGATACATCCTTAACACTCAGCAACCACTCCTCATCACCCATTTTCTAATTGATTCATTACTCATTAGGCAGGGCTGTCATTAGGGTTTGTTGTGTGCTCAGTGCTACCTACACTTAATGGTTCAGATGCATTTCGGTAATCCTTAGTACCTCTAAAGTTCACAGGGTTTTCAAAATTCCGGCCCTCGGAACAGAAACTAGTCATTTTGGATTGTTGGTCGTAGTGACATTGACCCAGATTACTACTGCAAGCCAGGTTTGTTGACAATTTTACTTGTATTTCTTAGTCATTCGATATAATATCCAATTATTCACGTCGATTAGTTGCAAACAATAAGTGCTAGACAAACTTCTTCATTCAGATTTTGGATGGTCTCTTACTGCAGTTACAATTCTGCATACTTTTCCTAGTAAGCTCACAAGTAAATGATTGATTCACTACATCTATGCTTGCCTTGTCATATTTGTTGTCAATATTCTTTTAGGGTGGACCACCCTGTTTCTAAATACTGGAACCGTAGACATGAGTAAATAGTATTTCTCTATGTGATCTCTTCCATCATGTGTGGGTAACGAACACTGCATTGTATAGAAAGAAAGTGTCATTTCTAGCTTTTACATAGGTTTCGATCTTTTACATGGAATACAATCTGCCTACTTGCTTTGTGTCGCACTACCAACACTCCACCCTTGAAGCTAAACATTACGCCACTCATAATTGCTTAGTTTATTTGTTCAAATACGAATTTCATATGGTTCTAATGTTCCTACTTCAGTTTTGAAATGTGTTCCTGCCTGTTATAGAGACATAAGGGGTTTGTATTTCTGTGTGTGGTCTGGTCAGCATGGTTGGGGAGGTGAACTTTGCATATGTAGGGGTTTATAGGGAGACACTCTCCGAGTTGAATCCGCAATGCATTCCATAGATAATCTGACTACTTTTTATGTTTTCATGAATCTCAGGTTCTGAACAACATCAGAATGATTATGAGGTTGCACGCATGAAAAGAATAAAGCAGAACAATGCCATGGCTGTCAAACTTGGCATTAAGGGACTGAAATCAAGTCTAGATGCAATGCAAACACTCTCCACCTACAGATCATGCTCAGAATATGATCCTAATAGTGATTCTGAGCTAGAGGGAGACCTAAGTCAATGTAGCTCTCTAGTGGAGGAGTCAGAGGAAGATGCCCTATCTTATTCACCCATCAAGGTACTTGCTCTAACTTTCCAAGGTTACATTGCTCACACATATCTTGCAAGTGATGCTTTTCATTGCTTCTACATTGTTGAACTGCCATTAGCTTAGTTTACACATCGTGTATGTGAATACGCCCTACCTATCCATTTTCAGTACATATTCCATCTGTCATCATACCATATTTATCCATTCAAATGATGTTCTTGTGTATCAGACGTTCAAAAGGAAGAGGGCGATTGCTGATCATGGAGGAGCACAAGCAAAGTATTTGGAAAAGGTAGTGGCACCTGATAAATCAAATAGCCCATTAGGTGTAGTTGCAGTATCACCTAACCCACAAAATACCCCAACTCTAGCAAACTCTAGCCCTACTACACTGGTCATTTCTGATGCCCCAACTCAGCAGACCCCAACTGCAGCAAACAGTATGATTATGCCAGTTGACATAGCGCCAGCTGCACGACGCAAAACCCCCATTCCAGCAAAGAGTACACCAAATCTAGTTGCCCAATCCCTTTTGAAACCAGAGAGAGCCCAATTGCAGCAAATAGGAGCCCTGTTCCATTTATTCCCAGTTTAGAAGATGAAGCTTATGTTGTTGTCAGGAACTTTGTGCGCATCTTTCCTTCATGGAAAGATTATACCGCAGACACAGAACAATTTCCAGTCTTCCTCCGCAACTTACGCGTAAGTAATGCACTAATGTTATTGTCATTGCTGCATATGTTTCTGCTCACAGAAGACACAAGATTTCATTCTTTTAAATAGGCGAGGAGCAAACTGGATTGTGATGACGAGCAAGGGTTGGTTGCGCTTTTCAAGCACTCGTTGATGAAGTATCATTCCTACCTGAGGCAAGCGCACTTCGATGGCAAGCCTCTGAACAAAATTTCTGTAAAGTCTCCGGTGCTACATTTATCCGACGGTGACTGGAATAATCTTGTTACACATTGGTCTCGGCTGCAGCGTAAGGTACTGTCTATGATATCACATCACAATTTTAACTACATTTCTAGATTTGCCTTAATGTCTCACTTGTATGAAAACTGTTAGCAGAAGAACATTCGTTCTCAAGGGACCACAGAATCTCGCAACTATACTGCACACTGCATTGCTGTTGTGAGTACCTCTTGCCCTGTATGACCATACTTACTTTCATAGCTGTTTTATTATGTAGCATCACTGCACATGTTAGCCTCGTAATCGTCCATTTGGTGGACATTATAAGATCCGTATGGACTCTTACATAAATTTAGAATCAACCCAATGCTTTTGAAGAGGTTTAGCTCTGCTGTCCTCTTGTAAGGACTGAACGTGGTCTATCACTGTACTTACATTAACAGCTACTCCCTCTGTCCCATAATATAAGAATGTTTTGTACAGTACACCAGTGTTCAAAACACTCTTGTACTATGGGAAGAGGGATTGGTTCATTTTGTAGCATTCTGCATCTTATCTCCCTCGCCCACCATTTACTAAAAAAGATCAGATCTATATTTAATCTTACCAACAAGTAGAATACACATACAATGCCAGTGCAGAAGTGTAGCCCATTGCTCTTGTCAGTACATTTTGTCCTGTAATGCTTGTACTTCCGGGGATTGGTAGTTGATTATGTAGCATCAATCTGCATATTATCTTCATTATCCTCTATCGCTTCCAATATTATCATATTTATAATTACTCTCTACAAAATGTAGAGTACATGCAATGCTCATGAAGAAGATTCTATGCTGAAATTCTTGAATTATCCTTCCCTTGACATGGAGAAGGGAATTATAAAGCCGGTGTTAACTGTTAATGTAAGTCAGTCCTTCTAAAGCCTTTATCCTCAACTGCTGTTTAATTTGCTCATACTCCCTATCGTTTACTGCTGTTTAGTTTGTTGTTTCTACCAAAATGCATGTTCGTAAGAACCGTAAGTTGTAAGTTTTACTTGTAAAACCAAATTCCTTATTCATACCATGCACATTACTTAATACTCCCTATATGTATGCTTGTTTTTGTGGATCTATAATCCAGTGTGTGGTGAAGCAGCCTAGGTTTGCACCTTGTCATCTCCCGTTTTATCTTACTGATGTGGCTGATGATATGAACAACATGTCATGCACATTATCCAAAATAGATACAATGATTTTCTTTGCCCTTCATCTATGCTTGTTATGTTGACATGGTAATCCAGTAGTGTGGTGAAGCTCCCCGCATTATGAACAATGCCAAATTATGCTATTGATATTTTGAACTTAGTCTTTATTTTCTAATTTGAAATTGGATAGAATTGACAGAATAGTTATCATCTTTGTTTATACATGTGCACAACCTGTCATCTCTCTGCTTTGTTTCAGGGTGATATGCCTGATGGCATGCACAAGTCTGCTGAAGGCTGTGAGACAAACCCAACATATATTGCAGCAAAGAAGGCAAAACATCTTGAAGATAGCGAGACAACCCCAAAGTCTTGTCTTGATGCAGTGTTCAAGTTACTTGATACTAACAGTCAGACAAGCTCACAGAATTCGTTGTCTGAATGAGTTCGACTTCTTCAGTCCCAAGTTCTAGCAGAAAGCCATTCTGCAACTCAACTTCGACTTGAAGTCCTATCTCTAACAAAGATTGCGGAGAACACCAATGAGAACCTCATCGCTAAACAGCTACACCTGGAAGCTATGACTGACATGCTAGGCCGGTCTCATAGCGTTGCTCAGCAGCTTGCGCAGCAGTTCCCCCGCAAGGCTAACCTTTCTTGAACTGTCTTGGAAGTGGTCTCGGTTCAGTATTATTTTGTTACGCTGCAATGGTGCCCAGTTTTTGTAATCTGCTTCTTCGTTGCGCTTTATGGTCACTGGTGGCGAACTTCGATGCCCAGTGGATGTAATATACCTTAAATCCTTTATTGTATAGTGCAGGTTTATTCTTAGTTACTATGCCGTAATTTCTTTATTGTATAGAGTAGGTTTGTTCTTAATTCCTCCTAGTTACTGCCATCATTCGCTATCTGAAAAATATCAGATGTAGTCGACCGGACCGAAACATTCGACTCTAATGGGCCAGGTTTTTAGCGGGCCACAGTTGGGCTGGCCTGCGTCTTTCTTGGGCCCAAATGATTGGGGCCTTCACACATTGCGCCAGGCCCAAACTTACATCGGCCTATATTTTAGTTGGGCCTTTTGTCGACCTAGCGCTTAGTTTGGCCCAAGTAGCGTTGGGCCATTAATAGGCTGAATATTGTACTGCCTGTTACGGCCAAGATGAAACCACGGGCCTTTAGCAGGGCAAAATGCATGTTGGGCCTCAATTTTCACTAGTCGTCGACGGGCCTTCAGCAGGCCGAAATGTAGTCCGGGCCGTTTTGGGCCCAGTTAGCTCACGGGCCATTACCAGGCCGAAACATATCTCGGGCCTTAGTTGGCCCACTGATATCATGGGCCTTTAAGAGGCTGAAAGCTTAGCACAGGCATCAACGGGCCGAATTACGCGACATGCCTTTAACAGGCCCAAAGTCACGTTGGGCTTAACTGTTGCCACCTTTAGCACGGGCCATTAGTGGGCCCGATGTCCCGTCGAACCATATATGGCCCATGGGCAGCACAGGCCATTCCCAGGCCGAAAGTCACACCGGGCTGAAATGGGCCCATGTCTACGTGAGGCCTCTAACAGGCCGAAAGTCACTGGGCTGTAGTTGGGCCCAAATATTCGGCGAACAATTGACGGGCCAGATCTAGCTTCGGGCCGCAAATGGGCCCAAATATTAGGCGAAAAATTAACGGGCCAGATCTGGCTTTGGGCCGTAAATGGGCCCAAATATTGGGCAAACAATTAACGAGCCAGATCTGGCTTCGGGCCGTAAATGGGCCTTTACTAAGCAGGCCGTTATTGTGCTAGCCCACTAGTGCCTGATTAAGTTCTACGGGCCTTTGACTGGGCCTGGCGTTTTTAACCTATATGGGCCTCTGTTGGGCCCAGCCACATGTCGACGTATCATAGGCATGTCTCCTCCAATGGATGGGCGACATCTGGCCCACTGACGAGCTGACAGGTGTTCCCTTCGGCCAATCAGAATTTTACACGTGGAAATTTCCCATTGGTCGGGGCTGTTAATGGGTTATCGGATCCAAAATCCGACCCGATAGCTTAACGGTGTTCCGTTACGGTGGATGCCACGTGTCGGTCACCCTTGACGAAAGCACTTCTGTGACGCGCGATTTATCGTCATGGAAGTGGACACTTCCGTGATGATAATTTTGGTAATGTCATGGAACACTTCTACGACAACACAAGTATGACTATCTTGATTCTGTCATAAAATCGTCATGGATGTACATGCATGACAAAAAACGCGACCTACTGTGACAAACACATATCATCACGGAAGTGTATATTTTTGTAGTGTCTTGAATATCCACTTGGTTCCAATAACATTATGGTTCTCCATTGGCCTTGGCACCAATCACCACACCTTGTTGTGCTCGAAGTTGTTGAGTTCTTCATGCATGGCATTGAGCCAATCCGGATCCTCGAGCGCCTCATAGACCTTTTGGGGTTCAACACAAGAAATAAACGCGTGATGTTCACAATAGGTTGCTAATTATCTATGAGTGCTTACCCCCTTTCTTAAGCTTCCAAGCACATTCTTCATGAGATGATCTTTGGTAGTGAGCTTGGACGCAATCTTGGCGGCACAATGATGTCGCTTGAAGCTACGTCGGTATTTCCCCAAAGAGGAAGGGATGATGCAGCACAACAGCGGTAGGTATTTCCCTCAGATGTGAAACCAAGGTTATCGAACCAGTAGGAGAACCAAGCAACACAACATAAACAACACCAGCACACAAATAACAACTACTTGCAACCCGACGTGTAAAAGGGGTTGTCAATCCCTTTCGGGTAGCGGCGCCAGAAATTGGCAAACGGGCGTGAGAGAGTTCTAAATATTGATATATCAAACACCAAACAAATTAAATTGTAGCGAGGTATTTTTGTATTTTTGGCTTAGTAGATCTGAAAATAAAAGGCAAATAAAAGTAGATCGCGAAGGCAAATAATATGAGAAAGAGACCCGGGGCCGTAGGTTTCACTAGTGGCTTCTCTCGAGAAAAATGGCAAATGATGGGTAAACAAATTACTGTTTGGAAATTGACAGAACTTCAAATAATCATGACGATATCCAGGCAATGATCATTATATAGGAATCATGTCGGTGTCAAAACCGGCGGATCTCGTGTAGGGGGTCCCGAACTGTGCGTCTAAGGCGGATGGTAACAGGAGGCAGGGGACACGATGTTTTACCCAGGTTCGGGCCCTCTTGATGGAGGTAAAACCCTACATCCTGCTTGATTTATTCTTGATGATATGAGTATTACAAGAGTTGATCTACCACGAGATCGGAGAGGCTAAACCCTAGAAGCTAGCCTATGGTATGATTGTATGTTGTCCTACGGACTAAAACCCTTCGGTTTATATAGACACCGGAGGGGGCTAGGGTTACACAAGGTCGGTTACAAAGGAGGAGATATACATATCCGTATTGCCTAGCTTGCCTTCCACGCCAAGTAGAGTCCCATCCGGACACGGGACGAAGTCTTCAATCTTGTATCTTCGTAGTCCAACAGTCCGGCCAAAGGATACAATCCGGCTGTCCGGAGACACCCTAATCCAGGACTCCCTCAGTAGCCCCCGAACCAGGCTTCAATGACGACGAGTCCGGTGCGCAGTGTTGTCTTCGGCATTGCAAGGCGGGTTCTTCTCCAAATTTCGAACGTTTGTTAACAAGTGTCCGGTCCCATAAATGTTTGGACCTCTTGGCTTCTCTGCCCAATAAGGGCTATCTCCCACGCGTCGAATGAATACGAGGCACCAGGGCATTTTTACATTCGCCCCCCTACCCAGATAAATAAATTGTCTATTAAAAGGATGGGGATTTTCAGATCCAATCCATACCATCCTTCCCCAGTGAGAATCCATCAAAGCGCGCCTCAGAAAGATCCATTCTAGCATGGCCGACCTTCGCAACTCCTCCTCCCGCCCCCGTAGCCCTAAGCCTGGTGATTGGGAGAGGTGTTCAGTCCCACACAGTCGATTAATCGAACTACAGACTAAGGGATTTCTCCCTCCAGCATACATGGTGCCCGTTCGAGCCGGGCTTGCCACCTACAATGGCGGGGAGCAAGCGGAGAGCTTCCCCTGTCCCTCTACGGGGGAGCGGGTCTGCCTTATTCCTTATTTATTAAGGGGACTCGGATTTCCAATTTATCCGTTCCTCCGTGGGCTCCTGGAGTTCTACGGCCTCCAATTACACAATTTCACCCCTGCCTCCATTTTACACATCGCCGGCTATGTTGATCTCTGCGAGTTGTTCCTGGGCTGCGAGGCTCATTTTGAGCTGTGGAAAAGGCTATTTTGCCTTGTCCCTCGCACACAGAGGGGGGTCACTTTATCAAGTGGGCAGAGCCGAAATATGGCGCATCGCCGGTACCGGATACCTGTCCGGTACCCCGAAGAAGTCGTCCGAAGATTGGCCTTCGGAATGGTTTTATATGGAGGACGTTCCCCTTCCGGACCCTATTCGGTGGGGTCTTCTTGAGTTCAGCAATGCTCCTCTAAAGAAACGCCGAAGTTGGCGCCCACGGAGCCCCCAGGAGGAAGACAATGGACAAGTCCTTTACCTGTTGAGCCGGATTAAAGCAGTGGCTCAATCAGGATTGACAGTAATCGAAGTTATGTCAATATGCATAATGCGGGGAGTGCAACCACTTCAATATCGAGGGCACCCCTTGTGGTGTTTTAACGGGGCGGATGACGCCACCCGTTGCGGGCGTAAGTGTCCGGACAATGCTGCCGCTCTAGCAAAAATTCTGTCCGAATTGTTCAAGGGAGAGGAAGAGGAGTTCATCTGCATCAAGCCACAGGATGGATTCTCCATGTACAATCCTCCAAGCTGGGTGAGTTATATCTCCTTACTCCCATTCTTTCCCGCATTCTCTGTCGTAGGTATTCACCTTGCCATTTTGCGGCAGGAACTGCGAAAAGTCATAAAGGAGGTCAGAAGCCCCTCCCCACAACCAGAGGACCCTGACCGGGCCCTCGACTCTGGACTCGAAGAAGATCCGGTCATATTCGTGGAGCTGATAGACCGGCAGTTCTATCAGTTAAGCTGCGATGATGCCATGGTGGCCATTACGACCGACTATCCCAGACTGCTTCCTGCATCGCACGTAAGAAAAACCAAAAATCCCAACTCCAAATACTAGGATCCCCTTTTAGACACTTCACCTACCATATACATATGGCATTTTTACAGGGAAGGCATTCGGGACGCCCTGCCGAACCCGCAGCAACTCGCCAACAAGAGGCACCGAGGTGGGGCAGGCCAAAAAGGAAGGTGGTCAGGATAGAGACGCCGGCGCAAAGGTATAACAGAAACTCCGCTCTGTGGTTGTCGTCTTTCTCGAAATGTAATGACGCCCGTGTTTCTTTAACAGAAAAAACGCTCGCCGGGATATGTCCGGCGATGTTACTAGTCACGCTTCCACCAGTCGGGCGCCAGGACCAGACATAGAGGCGGAAGCCGATATGGGGCGGGCGCCGGATAATCCCCCTACAGAGGATGCGGATAGATTATCCGCCACAAATTCAGAAGTGGAAAGCGCCATGAATCATAGGCGCCGCTGGGCCGTACTCCGCGACGCTTGTTTCTCACCAGAGGCATTTGATGCCTTCAATTCTGGAGAGGCGTACCTCCGTGCTGCTCAAGATGGTCTAGCCAGAGCCACGGATCAGTATGTAAAGGATGTATGGGTAAGTAAATCTGACGATTATATGTATCAGTAGCCCCTGAGACTTGAAACAGTTAGCAGAACTGATTTAAGGATCATCTTTATTATGCAGGTTCTTACAGAGAAGAATACTCGGATGTCACAGGGGCTGGAGGAATGCAAGACCCAACTGCGGGCCGCTGTTGCCGCATTGAAGGAACCGTAAAAGTCCCTTGCTGGTAACATTTACTTTAAAGAATGATGGTTACCATATAGTGTGCGGCGTGGCTGTAGATCTAACAATAGATGTTGCAGATGAATCCGGAGAAAATCCGGAGGACCAACATGTCGTGCGACAGCTAAAGGCTGTCGAATGCGTGCTGACTGAGGTCGGGCGGGAGAAAAACAATCTCCTAGACGCCAATACCAAGCTGAGCGTGGAACTGAAAGACGTTCGAGCCCAAATGTAGCCTCCGAGAAGGAGAATAAGCGGCTTCGACGCGGAATTTTCAGTAAGTTCTTGAACGAATCCTTTTGAAGGAGTTCGGCGAAGAAGACGACTAACAACATTATTTCTGTAGGTATGCTGACGGGTCGTCCCACGGAGGAAATGCCCGGGTCTGCGGGTGATGTTCTATCCGAGCTCTCACAACTGCACGAACAAGTTCGGCAGGTGATGCAAGGTGTTGCCCAGGCCTTGTGGCCATCCATCTCCCTACCTGTCGTGGAATTGTCACGGCAGATGTCCTTAGTGTCAGGACTTAGTCGCGAGGCCAACGCATCTATGTGGTAGCTTGAGAGGGGTTGAGCGGGACGAGAGATGCGATGTTTTTACCCAGGTTCGGCCCCTCACGGTGGAGGTAAAAGCCTACATCCTGCTTCATTGATATTGATGATGATGATCACGGTTACAAGAGTGCTCTATCTCGAGAGCTATTGTCTAAACCTAACTTGTCCAACTTGTGGAACTTGTGAATCTTGTCCCCTTTGGGGAGCCCTGCCCCTCCTTATATATGTTGGAGGGGCGGGTTACATGTAGAGTCCTATTAGGATTAGGACTAGTCTATCTCTAATACAAACCGGATACAAGTCCAGGTCTTAACTCCTTGTAAGATAAATGTTCCTCATGCCTTTCCTCTTAAACCGGCCCACCATTAAACGTGAACCGGCCTTCTGGGTCTTGGGCCTTGTCATCTGTCTGTCCCGCACGCCGGATCACCAGTGAGTCTTAATGACCAGGTGGGTTGCTTGTAAACCGCCAGGTCAAGGAGGGTCGCCAGTAACTCGCCAAGTGTCAGCGGGGTCTTCAGATAATCCGCCAAGTCCGGCCGGGTTAACTTCCGGCCGGTTTACACCGCCAATCATGTAAACTGCCAATCCTCTGGTGGTTTACCAATGAAACGCCTAATCCGGCCGGGTTATACTTCCGGCCGGTTTACGCCGCGAGGTATATCCCCGACATTAGCCCCCAAGTTTAGCTTGGATTTATTCATGGTAAACTTATGCTGCAAAATAAACACAAGAACAAATTTGACAGGTTATGCTCCGGGTTAAGAATTTTTGTAAACCGGTACCTGATCATCCTTAAGTCCTTGTTATTTCCTCCTTCTACGAAATCCGGGTCAACAAACCAGCTTCATAATCAATTTGCCGACATTGGTTTGTCATCGAGAAATATTGTGAGGAATAACTCCTTTAACTCAGCTCCCAAAGCACCGGTTTAAGAAATATGGGTCTGAAAATACTTATCTGATATTCAGCCGGTTTGAAGATATAAAACTTGCCGGTTTAATATTACCAAAATGGCCGGTTTATAAATATTGATGGCACCGGGTCATAATTGTTGTCGACACCGGGTCATGTAATTGATCTTCCTGATTTGCTCAAAACTAATAAAATGAAGATGTTCCTCCTTTATATGCATAATACCTGTAGCCCCCAAGTCTTAAGAAGAGAATATAGTGATAACTTAAGACTTGCTCCAATAAGTGTTCAACCTTGAAGAAATCCGATTAGTTCATCTCAACCATATAAACTGAATACTCCATATATGTAGCCCCCAAGTGCCGGGTTGTCATGCTTGCAGCAACCTGGGACTTGTAATTGCTTATAAAACTTCAATCAGTGTAGCCCCCAAGGGCCGGCTCAATAAGATAATATTGAGCTGGGACTTGATATATTCTTCAATGAAAATAACATCATATGATGTAACCCCCGTCATGGGGCTTGAACCCACGTCCACAAGGTTAAGTGCCTTGTGCTTTACCAACTGAGTCGTGGATCCTTCAATAATAGATGAAAATCTGTGTACCTTGAATTGTTGACAGGAGCAATTGGTAGCCCCCAAGGGCAGGCTCATTACAGTGTGATGAGTTGGGTCTTCAATAAGGCCAGTAAAAATGACGTTGCATTAGCCCCCAAGTGCCATGGTGCATGCTGGCAGTGACATGGGACTTGCATATTTGATGTAATCTCAACTTGAGTAATGTAGCCCCCAAGTGCCGGGTCGTAAGCTTGCAGCGACTCGGGACTATTCCTTCCATTGTAGAATAAATTATGTCCATTGATAAAATAATATCCATTGCGCTGAAGCGACTTTGAAAACCTCAATCGTAATATTGGCTATTGATAACCATAATAAAAATCCAGCCATGTTGGCTATTAAAGATTTGAATAATATAATCTGGTATGAAACCTCAATCATTCAATATCATCATTGAAAATCCAGCCATGTTGGCTATTTAAAGAATTCAAATACCTTATCTGTTGACAAGTAAATTCGGAGATTAAATACCCGGCAGCTCTTGGCCGATGGCGATTCAATACGCCTTCATGGTAAACCGGAATTTTCATGATCCGGCGGCTTATAGCCTTTTGAGAAAAATCCAGAACGGACAATCATTTTGAAGCATCAACTTTGGTAATGAGCTTGAACTTAATCATTTACATGTCATATTTCTGCAAATCCTGCAGAGAGTTTAAACAACATATGCCCTGGCGACTTAGTGTCAAAACCAGGGCGGGTCATAATATCTCACATATAACTACTGTGATATTGAATTTGTACTGCCGGCTTACATAACCTGTGTAGTAAGGGTGATAACCCAATCCTTAGAAGCCAATGCTTCCACATAGATGATGATTGTCATAAACTGGCGACTTATAGTCAAAAGCCAGGCCGGTTCAACAAACACCGGATAATTTCTCATCATATACTGGCGACTTATTGTCTCAAAGCCAGGCCAGTTTAATAAACACCGGATAATTTATCCTCATACTTTATTCAAAACTGTTTCTGCATACAACAAGTTTAAAGTGTCTTGGCGGTTTACCGCTGGACGGGTCATAATGCCCAACATATAACCTGGGTTTATAACCAAGGCTGCACTTAGGAATAATCAAATATGAAATATATCATACCTGTGACATTGAATCACATTGTTGGCTTTACCAACTTTTTGTAGTAAGGGTGATAACCCAAATCTTGAGTACTGATAACTCCTTCCATATTGTGCCGGTTTATGATAAAACCGTGCCGGGCTGTGATAAACACCGGTTTACTCCATAATAGGATGGTAACAGAAAATCAAACCGGGCAGATAGTCTCCGGATTAAGATTTGACCGTGTTCCGTCAATTTGTAATTGACAGTTTGGGCCGGTTTAAAATTTTGCTGGTTTAAAAACGCAACAAAAATAAAAGAAACAGTTATCAAGGAAAATATTGAAGCAAAGGCAATGATAAAACCATTTGCAAAAAGAGGCTTATTTGAGCTGATCAGATGGCGTTACCATGGTCGGACATGACCAAGCTCCCGATAGGTGTAGCTATGGTTCAAGTCAGCCAGGTCCCCAAATGAAACCGTGGCATTTATGCCGATCAAGTGGCATCTCAATGGTTCGGGTTCGACCAAGCCCCCAAGTGATTCTGTGGCCTTAGGCCGATCAAGAGGCATGACTGGTTTAGACGTGACCAAGTCCCCAAGTGATCTGCTGGCTCTCTCCTATCAAGAGGTATTGCATTGGTTCATACATGACCAAGCCCCCAAGTGATATAACATGATGCTTTTGAAAAAGCTAACTCAAGGGGTAAACCGGAGGCCTCTTTAGAACAACTCCGTGTAACCACACATGATGTAAAAGAACAGAGACCCCGATTTATGAAGCAGAAGCCCCCATGTGATCAATAATATGTCAGGCCAATAAGGCGGGATACCCATGCTTGAACCGCGCATCATGGCAGCAGGTCCTCTTTGGCAATTTTTAACTTTTTGCAAGAGATAAATTCTTCTTGAATCGGGATCTTGAACCGGATATTAAGAGCTTAAAAGTTTTGTGGGAGACATCTTTCCCTTGAACCAGATTTTAAACCAGAATCTTCATTTTCAGCCGGAAAATTTTCTGACGGCCTTTAAACTCGAACTTGCGAGAAGCTAATTCCTTTTTGAACCGGACATTGTTAAACCAGATTTGAGCGCTTCAGAGCTTTGTGGGAGAATAGATTTCCCTTGAACCGGACTGTAAACCGGATATTTGAGAGCTGCAGTCAGACTGACTTCCCTTGAGCCGGATTTTAAACCAGAATCCTTTCTGATGACCCGGATTTTCTTCATTGAGCCAGGATTTTGTAACTGTCATATACTTTCTAAACCGGAAATTTTCTGACGGCCTTTAAATTTTCATCAATATAACAGTAGCCTCCAGGACTGGGTTATCTTTCCCTCCATCGTCCTGGGGTTCTTAAATTTGCTGAAACTGGCAAGATCGCTGAGTCATGTCATCGTAGCCCCCGAGTCTCAAAGGTGACTCGAGGAGTTGGCTTGAGACTCTCCATATTTGACCGTGATATAAACCGGCATAACTTGTATATCATTGGCGTTGATAGCACGATGTGAATCCATAGAAGGTTGAGGTGACTGCGACGGGTTGTTAATGATCCCATATGAGCCGTGTCAGCAAATCGGCCAATGGTTCCTTCCAACTGGCGAGTTGAAGTTAACCAAACTATAGTGGCGGCGACTTGTGCGCCTACCCATTGAACCATCCAGTGCAGACGGTGGCTGATAATATGTGATAATTTACCTCCAATTTGTTGGAAGAAAATCGGGCTTCCCAAGTAGTGACTTGCTCATAGTCAATAAACAGTTCATCCAGACAAGTGCGGCCCGGTATGTTGATGTAGACCAGGTCACGAGAGACGGACGACAAAGACGACCGCAGCATCAGAGGCGGCTTAGATAGATAAGTCGGCCGCGGCATTGTACGCCGGTGCGGACGGGAGAATCGGCCGCAGCGTTTGTAAACCGGCGCGCACGCGTAAACCGGCCGCGAGAGAGGACGAGCGAGTGAATCATAGACGCAGTCCCGGCTAATCGATGTAGACCGGGCTATACGGGCGGCAGCTTGTATGCGTCCATTCACCGTGTAATGTGGCACGGATGACCACCGGGCAGGACGTTGCCAGCGCGTACTCCGTACCCATGGTATAAACAATGTTTTATAATGAATAATTGTACTGCATATCATAATATCCGGTCCAAAGTAATTGTTCCCTTGATAAAAACAATATATACCAAGAAACTAGATTTAGATGGATATCACCTAATGTTTTTTGTTTGGGAAACGGATGATCTGTTCGTCGTGACAGAGGCGGTTTACGTGTCTGGCGACTCAATATGGTACCGGCGGTTCAAGCAGAAACCCTCCGGGTTATTCTCCAGGTCTTTAAACGCCCGGCACGGGCAGTGCAGATGTATACGTTGCCTCCGACGCCGGTGCACGAGGACTGGATCATACCTTGGCCATGAGCCCGTTGACCTGTGAATAGCATAGCATACCGTGGAAAAAGCTTTGGATGATACTTAATTATACCAGTAAAAGTTTAGAAAAATAGCACCTGATTTGTTCGTATGGCAGATGATCCATATGTAATATCCATCAATAAATTTGGGAGTGAAGCACGGCGGGAGGTGGAGCAGCCGTATCGGGGCGAGGTCGTCGGTGGCAGGAAGGTGCACTGGCGGCTCGGAGGAGATGAAGCGCACTGGCAGCTCGGCACAGGCAGAAGTGGCCTGACGCGGCCGCGGGGGTAGCGGAATCAGCCAGGCGCGGCTGTGGTCGAGGCCCGCGGCAATCTGGCCGCAGTAATGGTGGTGCATCAGCGGAGGCCGTGTCTTCGTTCGTTTCCAGGTGATGGTCAACTCGGTTGACTCCCGCTGGAATCCTTGTCGTGGTCTCCTTCCCTCTGGATCGGGACTCCCAGGCAGCTAAGGCCCCGGCTACACTCTGAGGCTTGTAATGATGATGCAGTCGAGGACGGGAGAAGTAGCGGTAGGTGACTCGGAGTGGCGACAGTAAGGCTGGTCCGCAACATTGATGACGCGAGGCAGGTGACCTGTCTCGATCCTCACGTCGACCGCAACAGAGCTTCTGTTTCTTGGCGGAAACCTTGCGTTTTGGACCGATTCCGCATCATACAACACACCGCCCAAACAAAGAAAATCCTCTGATCTCCTGTCAAACTCAGCGACTTGCGGCGATGCCGTAGCAAAAACTGATCTTTTGATTAGATTTGATGGATCACCAAAGATGGATGCGGTGTACTGATTCTGCAAAACCCTAAATTTATTTCTTCTCAAAAACTTGTATATGTCGTCCAGGTTGCTTTCCATAGAGACAATGTAGATCCTTCCAAACCGGTCCTTCATCCAAAAATTTGTGAACTTCTCGATCCTTGATATAGATCCCTTCAAGAACTTAACACCACCGTGCGTAGGCCCCATGGTGGGCGCCAACTGTCATGGAATTGTCACGGCAGATGTCCTTAGTGTCAGGACTTAGTCGCGAGGCCAATGCATCTATGTGGTAGCTTGAGAGGGGTTGAGAGGGACGAGAGATGCGATGTTTCTACCCAGGTTCGGCCCCTCACGGTGGAGGTAAAAGCCTACATCCTGCTTCATTGATATTGATGATGATGATCACGGTTACAAGAGTGCTCTATCTCGAGAGCTATTGTCTAAACCTAACTTGTCCAACTTGTGGAACTTTTGAATCTTGTCCCCTTTGGGGAGCCCTGCCCCTCCTTATATATGTTGGAGGGGCGGGTTACATGTAGAGTCCTATTAGGATTAGGACTAGTCTATCTCTAATACAAACCGGATACAAGTCCAGGTCTTAACTCCTTGTAAGATAAATGTTCCTCATGCCTTTCCTCTTAAACCGGCCCACCATTAAACGTGAACCGGCCTTATGGGTCTTGGGACTCAAGGCGGGTCGCCAGTAACTCGCCAAGTGTCAGCGGGGTCTTCAGATAATCCGCCAAGTCCGGCCGGGTTAACTTCCGGCCGGTTTACACCGCCAATCCTCTGGCGGTTTACCAATGAAACGCCTAGTCCGGCCGGGTTATACTTCCGGCCGGTTTACGCCGCGGGGTATATCCCCGACACTACCAGAAGGCGTTGCAGAGCTTACTGAGAAGCTCAAGGGAGCACGGCGGTGCTTCCGATTATGGAAGATATCGGCCTGCCGTCAAGGTGCCAGGGAAGCCTGGGCCATGGTGAAGACGCCGTATAACAAGGCTGACCCAAATCACATGGCCGAGGTCGGACCTGTGGGGCCCGATGGAAAAGAGATCCCCGTTAGCTTAGTTTATGGGAAAGTAGAATTAGCCGCAAAGTATTCCCAACGGGATTGTAGGTAGACCTCCTGTTGGATGGTATAGAAGAGGAATTTAGTTAGTTTGCATGACTATGTAATTAAAGTGACATGTATAATGCCTTATAGCCGGATTGTAGATCATTTGTCATGGCGGACCTTTTCGCTTCGACCTCGGGACCCGATAGTCTGGAGTGTGTCCGAATACCCGCTCAGTTATATAAGAACCGGGGTATGCGTGGAGACCAGGCGTAGGGGTCATTAGTGCTTGAACAGACAAGTGCCCAACTAGTTATGTTATATTACATGGGTAGTAAGAAACATCTTCCAGGGAGAATAGTTCCGTTAAGGGTTCCTTTCCCTGGGTACGCATGCCCTAAAGTGCATGTCCGGACTGCGATAGGAAACGCAGGAAAAAACATCTGGGGGCACATATGGAAAATAAATAAAAATCATCTTTTGTTCTCCGACCGAATATTCCCTTAAGAACGCTAGCTTTCGGCTTCACCCAGTCTGAGGTACACATCCGGCTGACCCGGCAGTAGCAATCGCAGAGGTGCTCCCCTTATGTCCTAGCCGAATTAACGGGAACGTAGGGCATAAATACAAGAGCCAGGCAAACCAGCTTGGCCAAAACTTAAGTCATATCGATGCATATAATGGCAAAAAAGGTACATGCGGAAGTATAACACATGTGCGGGGCATGCGGCCCAGATAAATAATTAAGCTTCTGTGAAAGAAGCCCCCAGGTATGATGAGCGCGGCTAGCGCATCTATAATGTGCAAGCGAGGCACAAGTTGGCCCTTGAAGGCCTAGAGAAAGAATAAAAGAAATAAAGAAAGAAAAACAAGACAGATAATGTATATGCAAAAAAATGGACAGAGGAAGGAGACGAAATAGAGTCCGGCGCTAGGCGTAGAATCTTCGGAGCCTGGCCGCGTTGCATGGGTTCGGCTCGAGTCGATTATTCAATGCATCCCGCGGACGGTACACTGCACCGGTCAGAACGTGGTCAATAGTGAAGGGACCTTCCCATTTGGGCTCGAGCTTGTTGTTTTTCTTATCCGGCAGGCGTAGAACTAGTTCGCCAATGTTATAAGTTTTGGCCCGTACTTCTCTGGTTTGGTATTTGCGAGCCTGTTGCTAATAAAATGCGGAACGGGCTTTTTCCACGTCGCGCTCCTCCTCCAGGGTGTCCAAACTGTCCTGCCGATCGAGCTCGGCTTCTCTTTCTTCGTACATGCGCACTCGAGGTGAGTCATGAATTATGTCACAGGGCAAGACTGCCTCTGCGCCGTACACCATAAAGAAGGGTGTACGTCTGGTACTATGATTCGGCGTGGTCCGCAGCCCCCAGAGTACGGAGTCGAACTCCTCTACCCAGTGCGTGTTAGACTCCGTTAAGGACCGCACTAATCTGGGTTTAATGCCGCTCATCATAAGACCGTTTGCTCGCTCAACTCGGCCATTGGTTTGTGGGTGATAGACTGAAGCATAATCGAGCTTGATGCCCATTTTGCTGCACCAGAGTTTTACCTCATCGGCCGTGAAGTTTGTGTCGTTGTCAGTGATGATGCTGTGGGTGATACCATAACGGTGTACAACCCCGGATATGAAGTCTATCACCGGTCCGGATTCGGCTGTTTTAACAGGTTTGGCTTCTATCCATTTGGTGAATTTATCCACCATGACCAGTAAGTATTTTTCTTGTGGGTTCCCCCTTTAAGGGGCCCAACCATGTCGAGCCCCCAGACCGCGAAGGGCCACGTAATGGGGATTGTTTGGAGGGCGGTGGGTGGCATGTGGCTTGAATTTGCAAAAGGCTGGCAACCGGCGCTGCATTGGACCAAGTCCTGTGCATCTGCCCGGGCCGTCGGCCAATAGAATCCTGTATGGAAGGCCTTGCTTACAAGAGCTCGGGCTGCAGCGTGGTGGCCGACGAGTCTGGCGTGAATTTCTGCCAAAAGGTTCCGCCCTTCCTCTTCAGAGATGCACCTTTGAAGGACTCCGATAGTGCTTTTTTTATACAGTTCTCCCACATGGACCTTGTAGGCCTTAGATCGCCGCACTATGCAGTGTGCCTCATTTTGGTCCTCCGGAAGTTCCTGCCTAGTTAGATAGGCCAGGAATGGTTCTGTCCATGGGGCTATGATGTCCATTATTACGTGGGCTGAAGGTGTTGTTTCGGTGGTAGAGCCTCCGATTATGTCAGAGTGTTCGGTATCGAGTTTTGTGGCCAGGTGCAGACTAATATTGCCGGTGTCCCCCTCCCATACCATGGATGGCTTAAACAACCTCTCTAAAAAGGTGTTGGGGGGCTTGCACCGCATTTTGCGCCGATGCGGGCGAGGATATCCGCCACCTGATTGTTTTCCCGAGCCACATGGTGAAATTCGAGCCCCTCGAACCGAGCTGACATCTTTAGGACAGCATTACGATAGGCCACCATCTTCGGATCCTTGGCATCAAAGTCTCCATTTATTTGGGATATTGTGAGGTTCGAATCCCCGCGCACCTCCAGGCGCTAAATGCCCATGGAAACTACCATCCGAAGACCATGTAACAGGGCTTCGTATTCGGCTACATTGTTGGAGTCTGTATACAGTATCTGCAGTACGTATTGAACTGTATCTCCGATTGGGGACGTCAGGACGATGCTAGCCCCCAGTCCAGCCAGCATTTTGGAGTCGTTGAAGTGCATAATCCAATTGGAGTATGCGCTGTACTCTTTAGGGAGTTCGGCTTCCGTCCATTCGACGACAAAGTCGACCAATACTTGCAATTTAATGGCTCGCTGAGGTTTGTATGTTATGTCGAACGGGAGGAGCTCAATGGCCCATTTGGCAATCCGGCCCATGCCGTCGCGGTTTTTTATAATATCATTGAGTGGCACCTCCGAGGCTACTGTAATCGAACACTCTTGAAAGTAGTGTCGCAGTTTCCGGGATGCCATGAATACTGCATAGGCTATCTTTTGATAATGTGGGTACCGTGATTTGCATGGAGTGAGGACAGTGGATACATAATATACTGGCTTTTGAAGAGGGATTTTATGTCCGTCCGCTTCTCGTTCGACGACGAGCACTGCGCTTACAACTTGTTGAGTTGCCACAATTTATAATAGCATTGGTTCGCCGATGTTTGGCGCGACCAGGATTGGGTTTGTTGCCACTATGGCTTTTATTTCTTCCAATCCGGCTATGGCAGCACCCGTCCACTCGCAGTGTTCGATGCGCCGAAGGAGGCGATAAAGGGGTAATGCCTTTTATCCTAAGCGGGAGATAAAGCGGCTTAGAGCCGCCACACATCCAGTTAACTTCTGGATTTGTTTGAGGTCTGTTGGGGTAGCCAACTGTGGCAAAGCTCGGATTTTGGCCGGATTAGCTTCAACACCTCTACTAGAGACAATGAAACCCAGGAGCTTTCCGGCTGGCACGCCGAAAACGCATTTTTCCGGATTGAGCTTGATGTCATATGTTCGGAGGTTGTCGAATGTGAGCCTCAAGTCGTCTATCAAAGATTCGACGTGTTTGGTTTTGACGACCACATCATCTATGTATGCCTCTACTGTTTTGCCGATTTGTTTCTCCAGACATGTCTGAATCATGCGCTGATATGTTGCGCCAGCGTTTTTGAGCCCAAAAGGCATTGTGTTGAAACAGAAGGGACCGTATGGTGTGATGAATGTCGTTGCGGCTTGGTCGGACTCCGCCATCTTGATTTGGTGGTAACCGGAGTATGCATCGAGGAAACACAATGACTCGTGTCCTGCGGTAGCATCAATAATTTGATCAATGCGGGGGAGGGGGAAGGGATCTCTTATCGAGTATCACGTCGTCCCTGTCCACTGTGGAGCGTAGCGTGGTTAATTCCTCGGCCGAGAGGGCTTCAGATAATGCCTCGAGGGCCAATGCGGCTGTTTTTTTCGGCGCGGAGTGCTGTGTCCGGATCACTGGCGAGAGTGATGATTCCATTGGGCCCGGGCATTTTGAGCTTCATGTACCCATAATGGGGTACGGCTTGGAAGATCTTCAACGCCTCACGTCCTAAAAGGGCGTGGTATCCACTGCTGAACGGGGCCACTTGAAATGTAATTTCTTCGGACCTATAGTTCTCTGGCATACTGAATACCACATCTAGTGTGATTTTCCCAGCGCATCGTGCTTCCCGACTGGGTATGATTCCTTTGAAGGTTGTGCTACTTTGCTCAATGCGGTTCCAGTCTATTTCCATTTTTTGAAGAGTTTCCTCATGGATGAGGTTTAATCCGCTGCCGCCATCCATGAGTACTTTGGTGAGTCGAAAGCCGTCCACGATTGGACTGAGGACCAGTGCGGCTAGTGCTCGGGCTGTTCGGATTTTAGGTTCGTCACTAGCATTGAAGGTAATAGCTGTGTCACTCCATAGATTTATTGTTGCTACGTGGCAGATTTCGGCAATGTTGCAGAGTGTTCGCTTGTGCCTATTATTTGACGCGAAGGTCTCAAAGACTGTTAATACCGTATTGTTATCCACGGGATGGTGCTCTGTGGCATTTGGGATAAGAAGATCCTCACCACTTTTGGCCACCTGCCGGAGTATCCAACATGCTCTAAGGCTGTGCGTTGGTATTGTATCCGCTGTGCTATGAATTTTGCAGGGTCCGTTATGCAATCCCTCCAATATGGTTCCGTGCCTTGTAGAGGGTTTTTGCTTCTTTGTAATGAACTCAGTGTCCTATGATAGTGCACCCTTTTACCTCGGACTGGGTGCATATTCAGAGCCAGATTATCCCAAAATTTCGTTTCGGCTTTCCAGGCAGTTTCCATCGCACAGTACTTTCGTACTATGGACGCCAAGTCGGCGAAGCATGATATGTCACGGCAACTTATGGCGTTAAGGATTACCTTGTGTGTGCAGTTATTGCAGAAAAGTGAGACTGCATCTTCCTCGCGACAGTCCTTAACCTTGTTCATCACAAGGAGGAATCTGGCCCAATAATGATGTACTGTTTCAAGGGGCTCTTGCCTGATGTGGGAAAGATCGTTTATGTATGGGTGGGTGGGTGGATTTGAGTCCAGACCCCTACCCGATCTGAGACCCAGGGGCCGAGGGGTTTCCGATCTTGGAAGTTCAGATTCCGGTGTTGCCCGCTGAGTCTGGCCGCTGCCTGACTCTAGGTTCGGGTTTGGGTGATGTCCTCCCATAAACGGGTATCCGGCTCGGAGAGCTCAGGAACTCAGACATAGTTAGTCCTCAAGATAGAGGAAGAATCGCTGCATTGTTCCTCCACCACCGGAACATGATGGGTGACCGGTGGAGAGTTAATCTCCCTTTGATCGGGTTTAAGCCCAATCAGATCATAGTTCGTAGCGACTCCCAAGGCAGCAATGTGATCCAAGAGTTCGTTTAGGGAAGAGATCTCCATTGGATCTATCTGCTCGGCGAATTCCGAGCCGACGTGGAAGCTGTTTTTGATGACCCGAGAAGTCATTGTCGGTGCAGCGGCCGAACAGGCGGTCATGACGAAACTGCCTAGCCGGAGAGTTTCGCCGACAGAGAGCTCCCCCGGCGGTAATGTTGTTTTTAACAACGAGATGAGGCATCCTTCCTTACGGAGACGTCACAGAGGAACTCTCAATGAAAGCACCAATGTCAGTGTCAAAACCGGCGGATCTCAGGTAGGGGGTCCCGAACTGTGCATCTAAGGCGGATGGCAACAGGAGGCAGGGGACACGATGTTTTACCCAGGTTCGGGCCCTATTGATGGAGGTAAAACCCTACGTCCTGCTTGATTTATTCTTGATGATATGAGTATTACAAGAGTTGATCTACCACGAGATCGGAGAGGCTAACCCTAGAAGCTAGCCTATGGTATGATTGTATGTTGTCCTACGGACTAAAACCCTCCGGTTTATATAGACACCGGAGGGGGCTAGGGTTACACAAGGTCGGTTACAAACGAGGAGATATACATATCCGTATTTCCTAGCTTGCCTTCCACGCCAAGTAGAGTCCCATCTGGACATGGGACGAAGTCTTCAATCTTGTATCTTCGTAGTCCAACAGTCTGGCCAAAGGATATAATGCGGCTGTCCGGAGACCCCCTAATCCAGGACTCCCTCACATCACGTCCAAGATTAGTAGACGGACTCCTTCCTGCATCTACTACTATTACTCCGCACATCGACCTCTATCCATCATGCATCTAGTGTATTAAGTTCTTGGGGAAACGGAGTAATGCAATAAGAATGATGACATGATGTAGACGAGATCTATCTATGTAGAGATAGACCCCATCGTTTTATCCTTAGTAGCAACGATACATACATGTTGGTTCCCCTTCTGTCACTGGGATCAAGCACCGTAAGATCGAACCCACTACAAAGCACCTCTTACCATTGCAAGGTAAATAGATCAAGCTGGCCAAACAAAACCCAAATATCGGAGAAGAAATACGAGGCTATAAGCAATCATGCATTTAAGAGATAAAAGAAAGCCAAATAACTTTCATGGATATAAAAAGATAGATCTGATCATAAACTCAAAGTTCATCTGATCCCAACAAACACACCGCAAAAAGAGTTACATCATATGGATCTCCAAGAGACCATTGTATTGAGAATCAAACAAGAGAGAGGAAGCCATCTAGCTACTAACTACAGACTCGAAGGTCTACAAAGAACTACTCACGCATCACCGGAGAGGCACCAATGGAAGTGGTGAACCCCTCCGTGATGGTGTCTACATTGGATCTGGTGGTTCTGGACTCTGCGACAGCTGGAATTGATTTTCGTTGACTCCCCTAGGGTTTCTGGAATATTGGGGTATTTATAGAGTAAAGAGGAGGTCCAGGGGGCACCCGTGGTGGGCACAACCCACCAGGGCGGGCCTGGGCCTCCTGGCGCGCCCTGGTAGGTTGTGCTCTCCTCGGAGTACCCCCCAGGCATAGCCTTGGCCCATTAGGTGTCTTGTGGTCCATAAAAAATCTCCGTAAAGTTTCGTTGCATTTGGGCCCCATTTGGTATTGATTTTCTGCGATGTAAAAAACATGCAAAAAACAGCAACTGGCACTTGGCACTATGTCTATAGGTTTGTACCAAAAATGATATAAAATGACTATAAAATGGTTATAAAACATCCAAGATTGATAATATAGCAGCATGGAACAATCAAAAATTATAGATACGTTGGAGACGTATCACACGACGATCCAATTCCTCCTCAAGAGAGAGTTGAGGAGCGGTAACTTGATCATCTTGAGTGTCCTCTTGAGCTTGTTCTTGATCTTGAGCATGCTCTAGATCTCGAACTTGCTCGGTGGTAAGAACTTGACCTTGGGAATCACTTGGTGGTTCACCGCCATCTCGAGGTTGGTCTTCCCTTGATCTTGTTCATTTGGTTGAGGGCCTTCACTTTGTTCTTCGGAAGTGTGTGGGTCTTGGGTTAGTGATGGATCCACTTGAGTGGAACATTGTCCTTCTCCTTCGGACACAAGAGGTTCCTCAATGGGTAGGATATGACCAACACCCACTCTTCTTATGGCTTGGGGAAGAATTTCATCACCTACATCACAAGTACCACTTTGCTCCACTTGGGAGCCGCTATTCTCATCAAACTCCATGTTACACGTCTCCTCAATGAGTCCCATGGACTTGTTGAGGACATAGTAAGCATGAGAGTTTGTAGCATAACCAACAAATATGCCCTCATGAGCTCTAGCCTCAAATTTAGACAAACGAACACCTTTCTTGAGAATGAAACACTTACAACCGAACACCCGGAAGTACTTGAGGTTGGGCTTGTTGCCGGTGAGTATCTCATATGGAGTCTTGTTCAAGCCTTTGCGGAGATAGAGCCTATTGGATGCATGACAAGCGGTGTTAATGGCTGCTACCTCTTGAGCACTGCGTTGGTTTTTCCCCGAAGAGGAAGGGATGATGCAGCAAAGTAGTGTAAGTATTTCCCTTAGTTTTTGAGAACCAAGGTATCAATCCAGTAGGAGGCTACGCGCGAGTCCCTCGTACCAAACAAATAAATCCTCGCAACCAACACGATAAGGGGTTGTCAATCCCTACACAACCACTTAAGAGAGTGAGATCTGATAGATATGATAAGATAATATTTTTGGTATTTTTATGATAAAAGATGTAAAGTAAAATAAAAGCAAAGTAAATAGCAAAGGAAATAACTAAGTATTGGAAGATTAATATGATGAAGATAGACTCAGGGGCCATAGGTTTCACTAGTGGCTTCTCTCAAGAGCATAAGTATTTTACGGTGGGTGAACGAATTACTGTTGAGCAATTGACAGAATTGAGCATAGTTATGAGAATATCTAGGCATGATCATGTATATAGGCATCATGTCCGAGACAAGTAGACCGACTCCTGCTTGCATCTACTACTATTACTCCACTCATCGACCGCTATCCAGCATGCATCTAGAGTATTAAGTTAATGAAAACAGAGTAACGCCTTAAGCAAGACGACATGATGTAGAGGGATAAACTCATGCAATATGATGAAAACCCCATCTTGTTATCCTCGATGGCAACAACACAATATGTGCCTTGCTGCACCTACTGTCACTGGGAAAGGACACCGCAAGATTGAACCCAAAGCTAAGCACTTCTCCCATTGCAAGAAAGATCAATCTAGTAGGCAAAACCAAACTGATAATTCGAAGAGACTTGCAAAGATAACCAATCATACATAAAAGAATTCAGAGAAGATTCAAATATTGTTCATAGATAGACTTGATCATAAACCCACAATTCATCGGCCTCAACAAACACATCACAAAAAGAAGATTACATCGAATAGATCTGCACAAGAGAGGGGGAGAACATTGTATTGAGATCCAAAAAGAGAGAAGAAGCCATCTAGGTAATAACTATGGACTCGTAGGTCTGAGGTGAACTACTCACACTTCATTGGAGGGGCTATGGTGATGATGTAGAAGCCCTCCGTGATGGATACCCCCTCCGGCAGAGCTCCGGAACAGGCCCCAAGATGGGATCTCATGGATACAGAAAGTTGCGACAGTGGAATTAGGGTTTTGGCTCCGTATCTGATCGTTTGGGGTTACATAGGTATATATAGGAGGAAGGAGTACGTCGGTGGAGCAACAGGGGGCCCATGAGGGTGGAGGGCGCGCCTGGGGGGTAGGCGCGCCCCATACCTCGTGGCCTTCTCCTTTGTTTCTTGACGCATGGTCCAAGTCTCCTGGATCATGTTCGGTGAGAAAATCATGTTCCCGAAGGTTTCATTCCATTTGGACTCCGTTTGGTATTCCTTTTCTTCGAAACCCTAAAATAGGCAAAAATAGCAATTCTGGGCTGGGCCTCCGGTTAATAGGTTAGTCCCAAAGATAATATAAAAGTGGATAATAAAGCCCAATAATGTTCAAAACAGTAGATAATATAGCATGGAGCAATCAAAAATTGTAGATATGTTGGAGACGTATCAAGCATCCCCAAGCTTAATTCCTGCTCATCCTCGAGTAGGTAAATGATAAAAACAGAATTTTTGATGCAGAGTGCTACTTGGCATAATTTTAATGTAATTCTTCTTAATTGTGGTATGAATATTCAGATCCGAAAGATTCAAGATAAAAGTTCATATTGACATAAAAATAATAATACTTCAAGCACACTAACTAAGCAATTATGTCTTCTCAAAATAACATGGCCAAAGAAAGTTCATCCCTACAAAATCATATAGTTTAGTCATGCTCCATTTTCATCACACAAGAATGCTCTCATCTTGCACAACCCCGATGACAAGCCAAGCAATTGTTTCATACTTTAGTAATCTCAAACCTATAAACTTTCACGCAATATATGAGCGCGAGCCATGGATATAGCACTATGGGTGGAATAGAATATGATGATGGGGGTTATGTGGAGAAGACAAAAAGGAGAAAGTCTCACATCAACGAGGCTAATCAATGGGCTATGGAGATGCCCATCGATTGATGTTAATGCAAGGAGTAGGGATTGCCATGCAACGGATGCACTAGAGCTATAAATGTATGAAAGATCAACAAAATAAACTAAGTGGGTGTGCATCCAACTTGCTTGCTCACGAAGACCTAGGGCACTTGAGGAGGCCCATTGTTGGAACATACAAGCCAAGTTCTATAATTAAAAATTCCCACTAGTATATGAAAGTGACAAAACAAAAAACTCTCTATCATGAAGATTATGGTGCTACTTTGAAGCACAAGTGTGGAAAAAGGATAGTAGCATTGTCCCTTCTTTATTTTTATTTTTATTTTCATTTGGCCTCTTTTTTTGGCCTTTCTTTTTTTTAGGACAATGCTCTATGAATGATGGTCATCACACTTCTATTTACTTACAACTCAAGAATTACAACTCGATACTTGGAACAAGATATGACTCTATATGAATGCCTCCGGCGGTGTACCGGGATATGCAATGAACCGAGAGTGACATGTATGAAAGAATTACGAACGGTGGATTTGCCACAAATACTATGTCAACTACATGATCATGCTAAGAAATATGACAAGGATGAATGTGTCATGATAAACGGAATGGTGGAAAGTTGCATGGCAATATATCTCGGAATGGCCATGGAAATGCCATAATAGGTAGGTATGGTGGCTGTTTTGAAGAAGATATAAGGAGGTTCATGTGTGAAAGAGTGTATCATATCACGGGGTTTGGATGCACCGGCAAAGTTTGCACCAACTCTCAATGTGAGAAAGGGCAATGCAAGGTACCGAAGAGGCTAGCAATCATGGAAGGGTGAGAGTGCGTATAATCCATGGACTCAACATTAGTCATAAAGAACTCACATACTTATTGCAAAAAATCTACAAGTCATCAAAAACCAAGCACTATGCGCATGCTCCTAGGGGGATAGATTGGTAGGAAAAGACCATCGCTCGTCCCCGACCGCCACTCATAAGGAAGACAATCAAATAACACCTCATGTTTCAAATTTGTTACATAACGTTTACCATATGTGCATGCTACGGGACTTGCAAACTTCAACACAAGCATTTCTCAAATTCACAACTAGTCAACTAGCACGACTTTGATATTATTACCTCCATATCTCAAAACAATCATCAAGCATCAAACTTCTCTTAGTATTAAAAACACTCATAAGAAGAAGAAAAATTAATCTTGAACACCTAGCATATTAGGATTATTTAAGCAAATTACCATGCTATTTAAGACTCTCAAAATAATCTAAGTGAAGCAATAGAGATCAATAGTTTCTATAAAACAAATCCACCACCGTGCTCTAAAATATATAAGTGAAGTACTAGAGCAAAACTATATAACTCAAATGATATAAGCGAAGCACATAGAGTATTCTAAAAAATTCCAAATCATGTATGGCTCTATCAAAAGGTGTGTACAGCAAGGATGATTGTGGTAAACTAAAAAGCAAATACTCAAATCATATAAGACGCTCCAAGCAAAACACATATCATGTGGTGAATAAAAATATAGCTCCAAGTAAAGTTACCGATAGAAGTAGACAAAAAGAGGGGATGCCTTCCGGGGCATCCCCAAGCTTTGGCTTTTAGGTGTACTTAGATTATCTTGGGGGTGCTGTGGGCATCCCCAATCTTAGGCTCTTGCCACTCCTTGTTCCATAATCCATCAAATCTTTACCCAAAACTTGAAAACTTCACAATACAAAACTTAAAGTAGAAAATCTCATGAGCTCCGTTAGCGAAAGAAAACAAAAGACCACTTCAAGGAACTTTAATGAAATCATTCTTTATTTATATTGGTGTTAAACCTACTGTATTCCAACTTCTCTATGGTTTATAAACTATTTTACTATCCGTAGATTCATCAAAATAAGCAAACAACACACGAAAAACAGAATCTGTCAAAAATAGAACAGTCTGTAGTAATCTGTAGCTAGCGCAAGATCTGGAACCCCAACAATTCTAAAATAAATGTCTGGACGTGAGGAATTTATCTATTAGTCATCTGCAAAAATTATTAACTAAATAGCACTTTCCAAATAAAAATGGCAGAAGTTCTCATGAGCGCTAAAGTTTCTGTTTTTTATAGCAAGATATCAAGACTTTCCCCAACTCTTCCCAACGGTTCTACTTGGCACAAACACTAATTAAACACAAAAAACAACCTAAACAGAGGCTAGATAAATTATTTATTACTAAACAGGAGCAAAAAGCAAGGAATAAAAATAAAATTGGGTTGCCTCCCAACAAGCGCTATCGTTTAACGCCCCTAGCTAGGCATAAAAAGCAAGGATAGATTTAGGTATCGCCATCTTTGGTTGGCAATTATTCAATGAGGCATCTACCATCTTTAGAAATTTCTTTCTTTTTATTGATTATCAAAGCTTTAGGCACAAGATCGAAAAATTCATTTGTAACAAATGGTGCCTTAATGATTGCAAAAAGATTGGGATGAATACTTATAGATTTGAGAACCGCAGTTTCCTTACTAGAGGATTCACCCTTATTTTTAGGAACATACATAAGCTTGGCAATTTTAGTGGGAGGACTTGGAGTATTATTTACGGAAGAAAAAGCGGTTCCCAAGTTGGTAATAATATCCTCAAGTTTATCAATCCTAGTGGAATCGTGATTTATTTTCTCATTAACTATGGGTTCCTTCTCTTTAATATTTTTCAAAGTGACTCCTACTTTAGATCCATATTGAGAGATTCGGTTGTGGATCTTTTTATCCAAATTTTCAATTAACTCTACCGTAGAAACCTTATTTTAAATAATTTGGAGCTTTTGCATAACATGCTCCAAAGTTAATACAGTTCCATTAACCAAAAGAGGGGGTGAGCCAAACAAATCTATCATAGCATTTTAGGAATCAAAAGTATGGCTACCCAAGAAGTTCCCTCTGATAATAGTATCAAGGACATATCTGTGCCAAGGAGTAGCGCCTACATAAGAATTGCGAAGAAGAACGGAAGTAGATTGCTTCCTGGTAGATCTATTTTGAGCATTGCAAATTCTATACCAAGCGTCTTTTAGATTTTCTCCCTCCCTTTGCTTAAAATTTAGAATTTCATTCTCGAGAGACAATGGAGAAGATAAGGGACTAGCCATAACGACAAGCAAACGGAAAAGAGGCGAATAGAAAAAGAGAAGGAGGATAGAGAGAGAGGGTGAATAAAACGGCAAGGGTGAAGTGGGGGAGAGGAAAACGAGAGGCAAATGGCAAATAATGTAATGCAGGAGATAAGGATTGTGAAGGGTACTTGGAATATTGACTTTTGCGTAGACTCCACGGCAACGGCGCCAGAGATCCTTCTTGCTACCTCTTGAGCACTGCGTTTGTTTTTCCCCGAAGAGGAACGGATGATGCAGCAAAGTAGCGTAAGTATTTTCCCTCAGTTTTTGAGAACCAAGGTATCAATCCAGTAGCAGGCTACGCGCGAGTCCCTCGTACCTGCACAAAACAAATAAATCCTCACAACCAACGCGATAAGGGTTGTCAATCCCTGCACGTCCACTTACGAGAGTGAGATCTGATAGATATGATAAGATAATATTTTTGGTATTTTTATGATAAAGATGTAAAGTAAAATAAAAGCAAAGTAAATAGCAAAGGAAATAACTAAGTATTGGAAGATTAATATGATGAAGATAGACCCGGGGGCCATAGATTTCACTAGTGGCTTCTCTCAAGAGCACAAGTATTTTACGGTGGGTGAACGAATTACTGTTGAGCAATTGACAGAATTGAGCATAGTTATGAGAATATCTAGGCATGATCATGTATATAGGCATCATGTCCAAGACAAGTAGACCGACTCCTGCCTGCATCTACTACTATTACTCCACTCATCGACCGCTATCCAGCATGCATCTAGAGTATTAAGTTAATGAAAACAAAGTAACACCTTAAGCAAAATGACATGATGTAGAGGGATAAACTCATGCAATATGGTGAAAACCCCATCTTGTTATCCTCGATGGCAACAATACAATACGTGCCTTGCTGCCCCTACTGTCACTGGGAAAGGACACCGCAAGATTGAACCCAAAGCTAAGCACTTCTCCCATTACAAGAAAGATCAATCTAGTAGGCCAAACGAAATTGATAATTCGAAGAGACTTGCAAAGATAACCAATCATACATAAACGAATTCAGAGAAGATTCAAATATTGTTCATAGATAGACTTGATCATAAACCCACAATTCATCGGTCTCAACAAACACATCGCAAAAAGAAGATTACATCGAATAGATCTCCACAAGAGAGGGGAGAACATTGTATTGAGATCCAAAAAGAGAGAAGAAGCCATCTAGCTAATAACTATGGACCTGTAGGACTGAGGTGAACTACTCACACTTCATCGGAGGGGCTATGGAGACGATGTAGAAGCCCTCCGTGATGGATACCCCCTCTGGTGGAGGTCCGGAACAGGCCCCAAGATGGGATCTCGTGGATACAGAAAGTTGCGGCGGTGGAATTAGGGTTTTGGCTCCGTATCTGATCGTTTGGGGTTACGTAGGTATATATAGGAGGAAGGAGTACGTCGGTGGAGCAACAGGGGGCCCACGAGGGTGGAGGGCGCGCCTGGGGGGTAGGCACGCCCCTCGCAATGCCTACACAAATTAATCCAAGGTTGGAGTGCCCCTCGCAATGTAAATAGCTCCGGCTTTGCGAGGGATGGAGAGGTAGTAGCTTCAACACGTGGAAGATACGGTGTGAGAAAGCGAGGTCAATCGAGAGACATATAGATAGAGAGACAAAGTGAGTGTGGTCTGACATTCATTGAACAAATATATATGCTCTGGAGAGATATTGTCCGATTGAGCTTTTTGGCAAGGGTGAGGCCTGTAAGATAGAGCTTGGGAGAGGATCCAGTCACAAACGTGTAGATATATTTTGTGCATGGGAGAAAGCAAGGCCAACCGATCACATAGGGTCGCCGTGCGATCGAAAGAGTGAGACGGGTTGGATAGAGTGACCTAGATAGACGATGTGCGTGAGAGAGTATACAATGTGAATACGTCGAACTGGGCTCAAACATGGTGATATATCGTTTTTGTCCGAGAAAGAGCGAGGTCAATCGATACATACGGAGAGAGAGAGAGAGAGAGAGAGAGAGAGAGCTTGAGTGAGTGTGGCCCACCATGAGGTCGAAAGAGTGGCGGCGGCTTGGATGGACTGACCTAGATAGACAATCTGCGTGAGAGAGTATAGAGTGTGTCGATCGAGGCCGAACAGGTAGATATATCATTTGTGTGTGAAAGAAAACAAGGTTAAACGAGACTCGGATAAAGAGAGCAAGATTGAGCGACTGTGGCCCGCTGTGCGGAAGAAAGAGTGAGACAGTCTCGAGGGAGTGACCTAGATATACAACGTGCATGCGTGCGCATGAGAGGTTGGGGGGGCTAGGTA
>NC_041386.1:64842593-64942248 GCF_002162155.2 Triticum dicoccoides
AAAACAACATTTGAATGTACATAGTACGAGACTTAATATCAATGTTTCAATTCAGTGTACATTATAAGATTTGAACCGAGGACCAGGCATACGAGTAATTATTTCGAATTCGTGCCGTACTAAGTTTCAAAAAGTTAACATTGACTCAGTTTGTTGTGCTATTTTGTAGGTCATATGTTTGAATCCATCCAAAAGTTTTCTCACTACCATGGTGTTCATCATATACATATGAATTTGTATTAAAAAGTAGCGTGGATACAGTGAAATGTGAAATCCACATTAGAATTGGAGATTGCTATGTGACACACACTCTAATTCAAATAACTAACTACGTGATACACGCTCTAATTTAAATAACTAATTATGTGACACACACTCTAATCCATGTTAGTGTGGGTACCGTTTCGATTTCTTTTCAAATAACTCCTCATTAATTAATTTATAGTACTCCCTCTGTTCACTTTTCTAAGACCTTGAAGACATTTCAGACAATGTGCAAAACAGTTCATTTTAAGTTGTCTGAAACGACTTACAAAAGTGAAAGGATGGAGTATCTCGTTTTGAATGGCTAATTATTGCAAGGAAAACACGGGCATGGTAATACATACAGATTCGTTTGCAAATGAAAGAAGGTTCGTTTGCATTCTCAAATGTAGGCGCACCAGGCAGACCAAGGTCGTGTCGGGGTGGACGCTGCTTCGGTGCCTTAAAGGCAACTGCCTTTGGTTCACTGACATGTGGGCCAGCCACCTGTTGGGCCCACATGTAATGGACACAAAGGCAGGTGCCTTAAGGCACCGAAGCATAGTCCTGTCGGGGTGGTCGCGTGTGTCGGCCGGACGCGTAGACCCAGCCACCCACCTCCCTCCCCCCCAAAAGGATGACATCAATATAAGTTCGCGCTTCCATGTTTCGGGTTGAAATATCTGGCGGCCCCAATTCCAGCCCTGCAAAATCTCTCTTCTCCACCGTCCCCTTCCGCGCCCAGATTGCTCAAATCCCTAATTCGCCGCCAACCCTCGAATCACCCCTTGTCTCGTCTCTTTCCCCACCGTTCCCCAACTCTGTGCCGGACGACAACGACGAAGACGACGGTCGTGCTTCACCACCACACCGGAGCTACCTCATCTACGCCCTCGTCCACCGCACCGGGTGGTCCACCGACAACATCAGCCGCCGCAACCGACATGCCTCCCAGACACTGAGTTCCACCGCATCAGGTGCGCTTCACCCACGCTGTCTCCCAGCTCACCAGGGCTACTTCACCGAGCACATCGTCGCACCTCCGCCCCCCGAGGCCGTTGGGGCTTCACCAACGGTCTCGTCCACCGCATCATAGCGCTCCGCTGCCACTCAAGATTTGCATCCGTGCGCGTCCAGCCAATGCCAGCGCATCACCCTCAACGGCTCTGAAGTGACCCGCACTCTAGCTAGGCGAGCATGCCCAAACGCCGACCTGAACTAGGTATCCACACATCACTCCCTTGTGCACTGTCCCATGATGTTTGGATATCCTTTCACTGCTCTCTTAGCTTACACGCCTATGCAACTCTGACTTTAACTCTTATTTCTTCTAGAGATATCATCTGAAACAACCAAATCCATTTTTTAGCGAAGCATGATGGCGCTACGGGATCTGGTACACATCCTGCACACCCGTATAACCTTGTAAGTATCTGTCCTCCGGTACAACATCAAGGTCGATTCCTCTTATTTGATCAACCATTCGTCGTGTAAAAAATGCAGAGGGGGATGCAAGGAGCACAAGGCCTGCACATCCAAGCAAGTGGTAACATGGACTTGTACATGGAACATCCCAAGCGCAAGCAGAGCTGCAGTGAGCCTGTACAACGAGCTAGCGTAAGTCCCTGCATTTCATTTAATTCGTACTGGCATTCGTGTATGATTTGTGTGCAGTGGCCGATCCACGAATTCAAGTTACCAGGGGCGAACATTTAACTTAAAAAATATGAAGGCACTTGCACTCCAGAAATCAACATAATTTGAGAAATGTGAAGCTACATGCACTTTGAAAACGAGCTCATGATCCAAAGTAATTCAGATTATAAACACTAAATGATGCAAGCACCAAAAAACACAAAATGCAACATGGTGTACAAGGACTACAAACATGGTATGTACTTGCTTGAATTATTCGTTCTCTGGCTGAAAATATCGAAGTGTAATTGCACGTATAACCAGTGCGCAAACTGCATATCAATATATCTATTCTGCACAAGTATGCCAATAGTTTCAAACAACAGATTAGAAAAGTATTTATGCTATGTTGTCATGATACGGGGACTTTCTGGTAGATGGTCTCGATGTTTCCTCAAGCTATGAAAATGCACTATAATTTGCTTGTCATCAATGCCTGCGAATCTCTGTCTCTCTCAACATAGTAGATCATCATTAGACACTAAATCCTTCAATGAGCTTGCAAAATGCTTGCATTAGATCCCTCATTAGACACTATATGTTCATCACCAGGAGCATGCAAAATGTTTGCATCAAATCCTTCATTAGCAGTCTGTTCATTAGACACTTCAGGCTCAAGAACAACACGAGCTTGTATGTTTGCACCGGAAACTTGATTAGATACATCAGATTTAGTCAGTTCAGTATTGATTAGGGGAGTTATAAAATAAGTAGAAATTGGTTTCATTTTCTCATAGATTCCCTACATACAAGCAGTTTCACAACACCGTCGGGTTTAACTATTGGCCAGAAATTGAAGAGTTGAATTAGATATAATCAGGGATGTGATGTACCTGCTCGTTGTGCATGCTACTCTTGCAAGCTGCGACTATCTGTTTGCGCAAGCTCGATGCCATGCCCGTGCTGCCGCCGCTGCCTCCCACGCAGGCTACACCCAGGGTTGGATCTTCATCTTCTTGTCCTTCCGTTCACTTCAAGCCCTGCGACCACCCTCCAATGAGGGTGAGAGGAAGTGCTGTGTCGGTCTGTCCAGCGGCGGCTAGGTTAGGAGCGAGCCAGACTGGAGGCTGGAGCGAATGAATTGGGATTTTTCCTGCTGTCGATCGATATGGGAGGCGCTCGTTTGGGCCGCGAGCCTGCTATAGGGCCTGCCTTGCACTTATGTTATTGGCCCATCCAAATTGAAACATTTTTCTTCATTTTTTACATTGCCTACTCGTGCGTTGGGACGAACAAAACTAGCATGGGCCAACCTGGATGACTCAAACTAGGTGCACACTTTCCAGCCACCTAAGGCGGCCGCCCATACCAGCCCCTATGGTAGCGTCGCCCCTTTTTGCGTGTATGATTGGATAGTGAAAAATATTCTAGTGGCGCTTTTGATTTACGCACAGAATGGTTGAATTGCTTGTTTCTATGAACTGAGTTCGCCAATAATGTGAAGGATGTCAGTCTTTTCATCCTATTGTAGATTGCTTAGATCTCGGTATGCCAAAAGTAATCGCATGAGATATACAGTAAAAGCCAGTGTGATGTGTTTGGCTACAACTAGTCTGACTACACATCCTCATATAACATATCAAGGACGCACCATCTTACCAGATTAACCATTCGACTTACCCATGCAGTGTGGGAAGAAAGAAGTATTGGGACTGCGTATCCAAGCAATTGATGCCATGGACTCCTTCGTACAACCTTGTAAGCGAAAAAGAAGTTGCAGTGTGCCTGTACAAAGAACTAGTGTAAGTTCAGTTACCTGCTTCTCGGAATTTTAGTTAGCCACTTATTGCAAAATTGTTCAATTACGTTGCTTGGCTTAATTTAGTTTGCTACTGATTACACAATGGCACAGCCTGTTAATCATATTGTAGACTGTACCTATCTGTGTGTTTGATACTTACTGTTAGGAATTACCTGTTTGCCTTAACTCAAATATCTACTTGTTTGTTTAGCTGCTTTGCTGCTGCAATAGCGGGTTACAATGATGTTAATAACTACTTTTCAGCATCCAATTGAAACTCTTTAATTCCTTGTTTGTTTAACTGGTTTGCTGTTATAACTCCCATTTGAGATGTTTTGGTAACTTCAACTTTTCTGAATCCAATCAGAACTTTAATGGCAAAACTTGTTAGCCCAAGATCAAGGAGCGAGGTCCCCATGGACGTTGCATCATCCCACAGCAGTGGCACCGGCCCAATCATGCATTATGAATTGCCAACTCCTGATGCTCTAGAGGCTAAACTAGTGGTAGAAAGAGATTTTGCTTCTACACTTAGAGATGAAGTTGACATGTTGAGGAAGCAAACAGCACAATCACAAGCAGTACTCAAGACAACCATTAAATATTTGGTGGATTTCAAAATGAAGCAAGCTGAGACTGACCAGATTATTAAGGTCCTGAAGGAAAAAGGAAATTAAATTCCTACTTGGTAAATCATAGGTGAAATGTTTTTTCCATAGTTGAATAACCTTTGTGTTGACTATTCATGCAATCAATCAAACCATTTGTTTTAGAGATCATGTAAGAATTGTTTTTTTTGTTTTTTGGTTTGTAATTTTATTTGAGCACAAGTCTGTATTAATTGATAAGACTCAGAGACATTTCATTTGGATTGTTGTGCCACACCTACAAATATGCCAATCGGGCTGAATGTGCATTCAGCAATAGTAGTAGTATAGATGGACCATAAGTGGCACGCATCGGAAAGGGCCAAGATGCTGGCTAAGAAAAGGATGTTGTTGTAGCCAAAAAAAAGTACAACGGCTTGGCTTATGTGTGTTAGTTAATATTATTGATCCATATACTCTATAAGTGTTTATATGTCGGTTAGTTCTGTACATTCTTGGTTGATTGACTTGGTATTTGAATCTTGATACATCGCTTGTGTACATATCTAAAGGGGAGTACACATTATGCTGCGTGTGACATTTGAGTTGGACATTCCAAATATTCAAATTCACCTTAAACTGGATTCTAGTTTCTGAATTTGAGTATCGGCATTTGTAAACCATATTCATATATGACAATCGAATACATCTTTGTCGTCCTTTTGAAGATATATAAAACACATAGAATGATTTATAAAGATTCATATAGGAATACAAAATGGATTCAAATTTAGTTGCTAGGGTAAACATGGATGCTTATTGTCCCAAAATTCGAAAGAAGCAGCAAAATGTCCACTCCCACGTCGGCTGCCCGAAGCCAAGTGTTTGGGAGATGGAAATTACTGTCTACCCATTACACGGACAATCCATCGGCCCGATTTCCACTACTCTAAATAGGGGTAGGTTAGTAACTTCAATTAGACGTGACACGACCGCCTCTGAGCCCATTCCGACAGGGTGGGCGTCAAACATGGGCGGCAAAACTCATTTAATTCAAGATCGTCCAAAAGACCTCTGTTTCTCCCGCCATTCCCCATTCATACACGGTGGGCGGCAAAACAAAGTCGACTCGGCCGAAATCGATGTAGGCAAATATTTTCAATAGGGGCAGGTTTGTAACTTCACTCAGACGTGACACAACCACCCTACCTGTCAGCCCCGTTCATACACCGTGGGCGCCAACCATGCGCGCCAACCACCCTCTCCTCGCCCAAAATCGCTCTAGGCAAATATTGGCGAGATGCGAGATTACCGTCCTATCCCCAATCGACAAGACGTCCAAATTTTAAACGGGGGCTAAGCTCGTAACTTTCCCATATTTCAGACAGGCGCATCCCAAAAACATGGTTCCTCGTACCTCTCCCTCCATTTTCCCATTCATACAATGTCCGCGCTAGAACACCCCATCCCCACACCAGCCTCCGTCCGCCACCCCATCCATCGTCGCCATCCTCCACCACATCCATCGCCACCGTCATCCACCATGTCGGAGCGCCTACCAAGACCGCGTTGTCCACTGCTAGAGATGGACATTTCTCATCCACGGCGACAGACCAATAGCCTTGCATCGCGTCCTCTCGCTTCATCGGCGCCGTCGTCCTCTTTGCCGGGGCCGCTCACACGACCTTCTCTTCCACCTCAACGGGACTTATCCCCCGATGCACCCGTCTACCATCGCAGATCTGCTTCAACGCCACCGACAGCCATCGCACCCCCGATGCCTACACGACGCTGCAAGAGAGGTGGTACTTCATATCTCCTCAACTTTTTGATCTCAACCAGAAAATAGATCTTAACTTGGTTACTCTACTTTCTTTTCAGCTCTTAGAATTTAGTTCTTAGTTCGAAGCAAACAATGGATGCTAAATATCATTTCTCCGGTTTGCAGCTTCAAATCTGCCATGGCACAACCATAATACGGTTTAATTGATCATGCTTAGGGTTTAATTGATCATGTTGGTTCCGTGGTGGTTTCTTTAATAGAAATCGGAGGGGAAACCCTCTTTTGCTAAAAAAATATGCTTAGAGTTTCCCCCGTTTATGATCACTATACGATCAGAATACGTGCTTTGTGTCATAATAACACTACTCCACCCATCACGCTAGACAAGCTTAGTTGTTCAAATACGAATCTGATATTATTAAAACAGAGTTGTTTAATTGGTCAGTTAATGTTCCTAAATTAGTTTTGAAAATGCATGTTCGCCGCTCGGGTGTGTATCTCTACAGTGTACCCACGGTGGGCCGGCCCACCCTGGGATTTTGGCTCGTCCCAGGCCCCTATTCCCCTCTGTTCTGTTGCGCGCTTCCGATCTCTACTCGCCCCAAGACGCCTGCCTCACCGGCGACTTGCCGTCCCCAGATGGCATGACTCTAGGAGGAGACACCGGACTAACAGGAGGCCAGGAGCCGCTCGCCCAACAGCGTCACCGCTGCCCGGGCGCGCCGCCATGCCTACCTTCCCAGTCTGTTCAGGGCTCAAGCATGCAGCACCCACCAAGCCAACCCGATTTATCCTGAGATACATCCTCAACACTCAGCAGCCACTCCTCATCACGCATTTTCTAATTGATTCATTACTCATTAGGCAGGGCTGTCATTAGGGTTTGTTGTGTGCTCAGTGCTACCTACACTTAATGGTTCAGATGCATTTCGGTAATCCTTAGTACCTCTAAAGTTCACAGGGTTTTCAAAATTCCGGCCCTCGGAACAGAAACTAGTCATTTTGGATTGTTGGTCGTAGTGACATTGACCCAGATTACTACTGCAAGCCAGGTTTGTTGACAATTTTACTTGTATTTCTTAGTCATTCGATATAATATCCAATTATTCACGTCGATTAGTTGCAAACAATAAGTGCTAGACAAACTTCTTCATTCAGATTTTGGACGGTCTCTTACTGCAGTTACAATTCTGCATACTTTTCCTAGTAAGCTCACAAGTAAATGATTGATTCACTACATCTATGCTTGCCTTGTCATATTTGTTGTCAATATTCTTTTAGGGTGGACCACCCTGTTTCTAAATACTGGAACCGTAGACATGAGTGAATAGTATTTCTCTATGTGATCTCTTCCATCATGTGTGGGTAACGAACACTGCATTGTATAGAAAGAAAGTGTCATTTCTAGCTTTTACATAGGTTTCGATCTTTTACATGGAATACAATCTGCCTACTTGCTTTGTGTCGCACTACCAACACTCCACCCTTGAAGCTAAACATTACGCCACTCATAATTGCTTAGTTTATTTGTTCAAATACGAATTTCATATGGTTCTAATGTTCCTACTTCAGTTTTGAAATGTGTTCCTGCCTGTTATAGAGACATAAGGGGTTTGTATTTCTGTGTGTGGTCTGGTCAGCATGGTTGGGGAGGTGAACTTTGCATATGTAGGGGTTTATAGGGAGACACTCTCCGAGTTGAATCCGCAATGCATTCCATAGATAATCTGACTACTTTTTATGTTTTCATGAATCTCAGGTTCTGAACAACATCAGAATGATTATGAGCTTGCACGCATGAAAAGAATAAAGCAGAACAATGCCATGGCTGTCAAACTTGGCATTAAGGGACTGAAATCAAGTCTAGATGCAATGCAAACACTCTCCACCTACAGATCATGCTCAGAATATGATCCTAATAGTGATTCTGAGCTAGAGGGAGACCTAAGTCAATGTAGCTCTCTAGTGGAGGAGTCAGAGGAAGATGCCCTATCTTATTCACCCATCAAGGTACTTGCTCTAACTTTCCAAGGTTACATTGCTCGCACATATCTTGCAAGTGATGCTTTTCATTGCTTCTACATTGTTGAACTACCATTAGCTTAGTTTACACATCGTGTATGTGAATACGCCCTACCTATCCATTTTCAGTACATATTCCATCTGTCATCATACCATATTTATCCATTCAAATGATGTTCTTGTGTATCAGACGTTCAAAAGGAAGAGGGCGATTGCTGATCGTGGAGGAGCACAAGCAAAGTATTTGGAAAAGGTAGTGGCACCTGATAAATCAAATAGCCCATTAGGTGTAGTTGCAGTATCACCTAACCCATAAAATACCCCAACTCTAGCAAACTCTAGCCCTACTACACTGGTCATTTCTGATGCCCCAACTCAGCAGACCCCAACTGCAGCAAACAGTATGATTATGCCAGTTGACATAGCGCCAGCTGCACGACGCAAAACCCCCATTCCAGCAAAGAGTACACCAAATTTAGTTGCCCAATCCCTTTTCAAACCAGAGAGAGCCCCAATTGCAGCAAATAGGAGCCTTGTTCCATTTATTCCCAGTTTAGAAGACGAAGCTTATGTTGTTGTCAGGAACTTTGTGCGCATCTTTCCTTCATGGAAAGATTATACCGCAGACACAGAACAATTTCCAGTCTTCCTCCGCAACTTACGCATAAGTAATGCACTAATGTTATTGTCATTGCTGCATATGTTTCTGCTCACAGAAGACACAAGATTTCATTCTTTTAAATAGGCGAGGAGCAAACTGGATTGTGATGACGAGCAAGGGTTGGTTGCGCTTTTCAAGCACTCGTTGATGAAGTATCATTCCTACCTGAGGCAAGCGCACTTCGATGGCAAGCCTCTGAAGAAAATTTCTGTAAAGTCTCCGGTGCTACATTTATCCGATGGTGACTGGAATAATCTTGTTACACATTGGTCTCGGCTGCAGCGTAAGGTACTGTCTATGATATCACATCACAATTTTAACTACATTTCTGGATTTGCCTTAATGTCTCACTTGTATGAAAACTGTTAGCAGAAGAACATTCGTTCTCAAGGGACCACAGAATCTCGCAACTATACTGCACACTGCATAGCTCTTGTGAGTACCTCTTGCCCTGTATGACCATACTTACTTTCATAGCTGTTTTATTATGTAGCATCACTGCACATGTTAGCCTCGTAATCGTCCATTTGGTGGACATTATAAGATCCGTATGGACTCTTACATAAATTTAGAATCAACCCAATGCTTTTGAAGAGGTTTAGCTCTGCTGTCCTCTTGTAAGGACTGAACGTGGTCTATCACTGTACTTACATTAACAGCTACTCCCTCTGTCCCATAATATAAGAACGTTTTGTACAGTACACCAGTGTTCAAAACACTCTTGTACTATGGGAAGAGGGATTGGTTCATTTTGTAGCATTCTGCATCTTATCTCCCTCGCCCACCATTTACTAAAAAAGATCAGATCTATATTTAATCTTACCAACAAGTAGAATACACATACAATGCCAGTGCAGAAGTGTAGCCCATTGCTCTTGTCAGTACATTTTGTCCTGTAACGCTTGTACTTCTGGGGATTGGTAGTTGATTATGTAGCATCAATCTGCATATTATCTTCATTATCCTCTATCGCTTCCAGTATTATCATATTTATAATTACTCTCTACAAAATGTAGAGTACATGCAATGCTCATGAAGAAGATTCTATGCTGAAATTCTTGAATTATCCTTCCCTTGACATGGAGAAGGGAATTATAAAGCCGGTGTTAACTGTTAATGTAAGTCAGTCCTTCTAAAGCCTTTATCCTCAACTGCTGTTTAATTTGCTCATACTCCCTATCATTTACTGCTGTTTAGTTTGTTGTTTCTACCAAAATGCATGTTCGTAAGAACCGTAAGTTGTAAGTTTTACTTGTAAAACCAAATTCCTTATTCATACCATGCACATTACTTAATACTCCCTATATGTATGCTTGTTTTTGTGGATCTATAATCCAGTGTGTGGTGAAGCAGCCCAGGTTTGCACCTTGTCATCTCCCGTTTTATCTTACTGATGTGGCTGATGATATGAACAACATGTCATGCACATTATCCAAAATAGATACAATGATTTTCTTTGCCCTTCATCTATGCTTGTTATGTTGACATGGTAATCCAGTAGTGTGGTGAAGCTCCCCGCATTATGAACAATGCCAAATTATGCTATTGATATTTTGAACTTAGTCTTTATTTTCTAATTTGAAATTGGATAGAATTGACAGAATAGTTATCATCTTTGTTTATACATGTGCACAACCCGTCATCTCTCTGCTTTGTTTCAGGGTGATATGCCTGATGGCATGCACAAGTCTGCTGAAGGCTGTGAGACAAACCCAACATATATTGCAGCAAAGAAGGCAAAACATCTTGAAGATAGCGAGACAACCCCAAAGTCTTGTCTTGATGCAGTGTTCAAGTTACTTGATACTAACAGTCAGACAAGCTCACAGAATTCGTTGTCTGAATGAGTTCGACTTCTTCAGTCCCAAGTTCTAGTAGAAAGCCATTCTGCAACTCAACTTCGACTTGAAGTCCTATCTCTAACAAAGATTGCGGAGAACACCAATGAGAACCTCATCGCTAAACAACTACACCTGGAAGCTATGACTGACATGCTAGGCCGGTCTCACAGCGTTGCTCAGCAGCTTGCGCAGCAGTTCCCCCGCAAGGCTAACCTTTCTTGAACTGTCATGGAAGTGGTCTCGGTTCAGTATTATTTTGTTACGCTGCAATGGTGCCCAGTTTTTGTAATCTGCTTCTTCGTTGCGCTTTATGGTCACTGGTGGCGAACTTCGATGCCCGGTGGATGTAATATACCTTAAATCCTTTATTGTATAGTGCAGGTTTATTCTTAGTTACTATGCCGTAATTTCTTTATTGTATAGAGTAGGTTTGTTCTTAATTCCTACTAGTTACTGCCATCATTCGCTATCTGAAAAATATCAGATGTAGTCGACCGGACCGAAACATTCGACTCTAACGGGCCAGGTTTTTAGCGGGCCACAGTTGGGCTGGCCTGCGTCTTTCTTGGGCCCAAATGATTGGGGCCTTCACACATTGCGCCAGGCCCAAACTTACATCGGCCTATATTTTAGTTGGGCCTTTTGTCGACCTAGCGCTTAGTTTGGCCCAAGTAGCGTTGGGCCATTAACAGGCTGAATATTGTACTGCCTGTTACGGCCAAGATGAAACCACGGGCCTTTAGCAGGGCAAAATGCATGTTGGGCCTCAATTTTCACTAGTCGTCGACGGGCCTTCAGCAGGCCGAAATGTAGTCCGGGCCGTTTTGGGCCCAGTTAGCTCACGGGCCGTTACCAGGCCGAAACATATCTCGGGCCTTAGTTGGCCCACTGATATCATGGGCCTTTAAGAGTCTGAAAGCTTAGCACAGGCATCAACGGGCCGAATTACGCGACATGCCTTTAACAGGCCCAAAGTCACGTTGGGCTTAATTGTTGCCACCTTTAGCACGGGCCATTAGTGGGCCCGATGTCCCGTCGAACCATATATGGCCCATGGGCAGCACAGGCCATTCCCAGGCCGAAAGTCACACCGGGCTGAAATGGGCCCATGTCTACGTGAGGCCTCTAACAGGCCGAAAGTCACTGGGCTGTAGTTGGGCCCAAATATTCGGCAAACAATTGACGGGCCAGATCTAGCTTCGGGCCGCAAATGGGCCCAAATATTAGGCGAAAAATTAACGGGCCAGATCTGGCTTTGGGCCGTAAATGGGCCCAAATATTGGGCAAACAATTAACGGGCCAGATCTGGCTTCGGGCCGTAAATGGGCCTTTACTAAGCAGGCCGTTATTGTGCTAGCCCACTAGTGCCTGATTAAGTTCTACGGGACTTTGACTGGGCCTGGCGTTTTTAACCTATATGGGCCTCTGTTGGGCCCAGCCACATGTCGACGTATCATAGGCATGTCTCCTCCAATGGACGGGCGACATTTGGCCCACTGACGAGCTGACAGGTGTTCCCTTCGGCCAATCAGAATTTTACACGTGGAAATTTCCCATTGGTCGGGGCTGTTAACGGGTTATCGGATCCAAAATCCGACCTGATAGCTTAACGGTGTTCCGTTACGGTGGATGCCACGTGTCGGTCACCCTTGACGAAAGCACTTCTGTGACGCGCGATTTATCGTCATGGAAGTGGACACTTCCGTGATGATAATTTTGGTAATGTCATGGAACACTTCTACGACAGCACAAGTATGACTATCTTGATTCTGTCATAAAATCGTCATGGATGTACATGCATGACAAAAAACGCGACCTACTGTGACAAACACATATCATCACGGAAGTGTATATTTTTGTAGTGTCTTGAATATCCACTTGGTTCCAATAACATTATGGTTCTCCATTGGCCTTGGCACCAATCACCACACCTTGTTGTGCTCGAAGTTGTTGAGTTCTTCATGCATGGCATTAAGCCAATCCGGATCCTCGAGCGCCTCATAGACCTTTTGGGGTTCAACACAAGAAATAAACGCGTGATGTTCACAATAGGTTGCTAATTATCTATGAGTGCTTACCCCCTTTCTTAAGCTTCCAAGCACATTCTTCATGAGATGATCTTTGGTAGTGAGCTTGGACGCAATCTTGGCGGCACAATGATGTCGCTTGAAGCTACGTCGGTATTTCCCCAAAGAGGAAGGGATGATGCAGCACAACAGCGGTAGGTATTTCCCTCAGATGTGAAACCAAGGTTATCGAACCAGTAGGAGAACCAAGCAACACAACATAAACAACACCAGCACACAAATAACAACTACTTGCAACCCGACGTGTAAAAGGGGTTGTCAATCCCTTTCGGGTAGTGGCGCCAGAAATTGGCAAATGGGCGTGAGAGAGTTCTAAATATTGATATATCAAACACCAAACAAATTAAATTGTAGCGAGGTATTTTTGTATTTTTGGCTTAGTAGATCTGAAAATAAAAGGCAAATAAAAGTAGATCGCGAAGGCAAATAATATGAGAAAGAGACCCGGGGCCGTAGGTTTCACTAGTGGCTTCTCTCGAGAAAAATGGCAAATGATGGGTAAACAAATTACTGTTTGGAAATTGACAGAACTTCAAATAATCATGACGATATCCAGGCAATGATCATTATATAGGAATCATGTCGGTGTCAAAACCGGCGGATCTCGTGTAGGGGGTCCCGAACTGTGCGTCTAAGGCGGATGGTAACAGGAGGCAGGGGACACGATGTTTTACCCAGGTTCGGGCCCTCTTGATGGAGGTAAAACCCTACATCCTTCTTGATTTATTCTTGATGATATGAGTATTACAAGAGTTGATCTACCACGAGATCGGAGAGGCTAAACCCTAGAAGCTAGCCTATGGTATGATTGTATGTTGTCCTACGGACTAAAACCCTCCAGTTTATATAGACATCGGAGGGGGCTAGGGTTACACAAGGTCGGTTACAAAGGAGGAGATATACATATCCGTATTGCCTAGCTTGCCTTCCACGCCAAGTAGAGTCCCATCCGGACACGGGACGAAGTCTTCAATCTTGTATCTTCGTAGTCCAACAGTCCGGCCAAAGGATACAATCCGGCTGTCCGGAGACACCCTAATCCAGGACTCCCTCAGTAGCCCCCGAACCAGGCTTCAATGACGACGAGTCCGGCGCACAGTGTTGTCTTCGGCATTGCAAGGCGGGTTCTTCTCCAAATTTCGTACGTTTGTTAACAAGTGTCCGGTCCCATAAATGTTTGGACCTCTTGGCTTCTGCGCCCAATAAGGGCTATCTCCCACGCGTCGAATGAATACGAGGTACCAGGGCATTTTTACATTCGCCCCCCTACCCAGATAAATAAATTGTCTATTAAAAGGATGGGGATTTTCAGATCCGATCCATACCATCCTTCCCCAGTGAGAATCCATCAGAGCGCGCTTCGGAAAGATCCATTCTAGCATGGCCGACCTTCGCAACTCCTCCTCCCGCCCCCGTAGCCCTAAGCCTGGTGATTGGGAGAGGTGTTCAGTCCCACACAGTCGATTAATCGAACTACAGACTAAGGGATTTCTCCCTCCAGCATACATGGTGCCCGTTCGAGCCGGGCTTGCCACCTACAATGGCGGGGAGCAAGCGGAGAGCTTCCCCTGTCCCTCTACGGGGGAGCGGGTCTGCCTTATTCCTTATTTATTAAGGGGACTCGGATTTCCAATTCATCCGTTCCTCCGTGGGCTCCTGGAGTTCTACGGCCTCCAATTACACAATTTCACCCCTGCCTCCATTTTACACATCGCCGGCTATGTTGATCTCTGCGAGTTGTTCCTGGGCTGCGAGGCTCATTTTGAGCTGTGGAAAAGGCTATTTTGCCTTGTCCCTCGCACACAGAGGGGGTCACTTTATCAAGTGGGCAGAGCCAAAATATGGCGCATCGCCGGTACCGGATACCTGTCCGGTACCCCGAAGAAGTCATCCGAAGATTGGCCTTCGGAATGGTTTTATATGGAGGACGTTCCCCTTCCGGACCCTATTCGGTGGGGTCTTCCTGAGTTCAGCAATGCTCCTCTGAAGAAACGCCGAAGTTGGCACCCACGGAGCCCCAAGGAGGAAGACAATGGACAAGTCCTTTACCTGTTGAACCGGATTAAAGCAGTGGCTCAATCAGGATTGACAGTAATCGAAGTTATGTCAATATGCATAATGCGGGGAGTGCAACCACTTCAATATCGAGGGCACCCCTTGTGGTGTTTTAATGGGGCGGATGACGCCACCCGTTCCGGGCGTAAGTGTCCGGACAATGCTGCCGCTTTAGCAAAAATTCTGTCCGAATTGTTCAAGGGAGAGGAAGAGGAGTTCATCTGCATCAAGCCACAGGATGGATTCTCCATGTACAATCCTCCAAGCTGGGTGAGTTATATCTCCTTACTCCCATTCTTTCCCGCATTCTCTGTCGTAGGTATTCACCTTGCCATTTTGCGGCAGGAACTGCGAAAAGTCATAAAGGAGGTCAGAAGCCCCTCCCCACAACCAGAGGACCCTGACCGGGCCCTTGACTCTGGACTCGAAGAAGATCCGGTCATATTCGTGGAGCTGATAGACCGGCAGTTCTATCAGTTAAGCTGCAATGATGCCATGGTGGCCATTACGGCCGACTATCCCGGACTGCTTCCTGCATCGCACGTAAGAAAAACCAAAAATCCCAGCTCCAAATACTAGGATCCCCTTTTAGACACTTCACCTACCATATACATATGGCATTTTTACAGGGAAGGCATTCGGGACGCCCTGCCGAACCCGCAGCAACTCGCCAACAAGAGGCACCGAGGTGGGGCAGGCCAAAAAGGAAGGTGGTCAGGATAGAGATGCCGGCGCAAAGGTATAACAGAAACTCCGCTCCGTGGTTGTCGTCTTTCTCGAAATGTAATGACGCCCGTGTTTCTTTAACAGAAAAAACGCTCGCCGGAATATGTCCGGCGATGTTACTAGTCACGCTTCCACCAGTCAGGCGCCAGGACCAGACATAGAGGCGGAAGCCGATATGGGGCGGGCGCCGGATAATCCCCCTACAGAGGATGCGGATAGATTATCCGCCACAAATTCAGAAGTGGAAAGCGCCATGAATCATAGGCGCCACTGGGCCGCGACGCTTGTTTCTCACCAGAGGCATTTGATGCCTTCAATTCTGGAGAGGCGTACCTCCGTGCTGCTCAAGATGGTCTAGCCAGAGCCACGGATCAGTATGTAAAGGATGTACGGGTAAGTAAATCTGACGATTATATGTATCAGTAGCCCCTGAGACTTGAAACAGTTAGCAGAACTGATTTAAGGATCATCTTTATTATGCAGGTTCTTACAGAGAAGAATACTCGGATGTCACAGGGGCTGGAGGAATGCAAGACCCAACTGCGGGCCGCTGTTGCCGCATTGAAGGAACCGTAAAAGTCCCTCGCTGGTAACATTTACTTTAAAGAATGATGGTTACCATATAGTGTGCGGCGTGGCTGTAGATCTAACAATAGATGTTGCAGATGAATCCGGAGAAAATCCGGAGGACCAACATGTCGTGCGACAGCTAAAGGCTGTCGAATGCGTGCTGACTGAGGCCGGGCGGGAGAAAAACAATCTCCTAGACGCCAATACCAAGCTGAGCGTGGAACTGAAAGACGTTCGAGCCCAAATGTAGCCTCCGAGAAGGAGAATAAGCGGCTTCGACGCGGAATTTTCAGTAAGTGCTTGAACGAATCCTTTTGAAGGAGTTCGGCGAAGAAGATGACTAACAACATTATGTCTGTAGGTATGCTGACGGGTCGTCCCACGGAGGAAATGCCCGGGTCTGCGGGTAATGTTCTATCCGAGCTCTCACAACTGCACGAACAAGTTCGGCAGGCGATGCAAGGTGTTGCCCAGGCCTTGTGGCCATCCATCTCCCTACCTGTCGTGGAATTGTCACGGCAGATGTCCTTAGTGTCAGGACTTAGTCGCGAGGCCAACGCATCTATGTGGTAGCTTGAGAGGGGTTGAGCGGGACGAGAGATGCGATGTTTTTACCCAGGTTCGGCCCCTCACGGTGGAGGTAAAAGCCTACATCCTGCTTCATTGATATTGATGATGATGATCACGGTTACAAGAGTGCTCTATCTCGAGAGCTATTGTCTAAACCTAACTTGTCCAACTTGTGGAACTTGTGAATCTTGTCCCCTTTGGGGAGCCCTGCCCCTCCTTATATATGTTGGAGGGGCGGGTTACATGTAGAGTCCTATTAGGATTAGGACTAGTCTATCTCTAATACAAACCGGATACAAGTCCAGGTCTTAACTCATTGTAAGATAAATGTTCCTCATGCCTTTCCTCTTAAACCGGCCCACCATTAAACGTGAACCGGCCTTCTGGGTCTTGGGCCTTGTCATCTGTCTGTCCCGCACGCCGGATCACCAGTGAGTCATAATGACCAGGTGGGTTGCTTGTAAACCGCCAGGTCAAGGAGGGTCGCTAGTAACTCGCCAAGTGTCAGCGGGGTCTTCAGATAATCCGCCAAGTCCGGCCGGGTTAACTTCCGGCCGGTTTACACCGCCAATCATGTAAACTGCCAATCCTCTGGTGGTTTACCAATGAAACGCCTAATCCGGCCGGGTTATACTTCCGGCCGGTTTACGCCGCGAGGTATATCCCCGACATTAGCCCCCAAGTTTAGCTTGGATTTATTCATGGTAAACTTATGCTGCAAAATAAACACAAGAACAAATTTGACAGGTTATGCTCCGGGTTAAGAATTTTTGTAAACCGGTACCTGATCATCCTTAAGTCCTTGTTATTTCCTCCTTCTACGAAATCCGGGTCAACAAACCAGCTTCATAATCAATTTGCCGACATTGGTTTGTCATCGAGAAATATTGTGAGGAATAACTCCTTTAACTCAGCTCCCAAAGCACCGGTTTAAGAAATATGGGTCTGAAAATACTTATCTGATATTCAGCCGGTTTGAAGATATAAAACTTGCCGGTTTAATATTACCAAAATGGCCGGTTTATAAATATTGATGGCACCGGGTCATAATTGTTGTCGACACCGGGTCATGTAATTGATCTTCCTGATTTGCTCAAAACTAATAAAATGAAGATGTTCCTCCTTTATATGCATAATACCTGTAGCCCCCAAGTCTTAATAAGAGAATATAGTGATAACTTAAGACTTGCTCCAATAAGTGTTCAACCTTGAAGAAATCCGATTAGTTCATCTCAACCATATAAACTGAATACTCCATATATGTAGCCCCCAAGTGCCGGGTTGTCATGCTTGCAGCAACCTGGGACTTGTAATTGCTTATAAAACTTCAATCAGTGTAGCCCCCAAGGGCCGGCTCAATAAGATAATATTGAGCTGGGACTTGATATATTCTTCAATGAAAATAACATCATATGATGTAACCCCCGTCATGGGGCTTGAACCCACGTCCACAAGGTTAAGTGCCTTGTGCTTTACCAACTGAGTCGTGGATCCTTCAATAATAGATGAAAATCTGTGTACCTTGAATTGTTGACAGGAGCAATTGGTAGCCCCCAAGGGCAGGCTCATTATAGTGTGATGAGTTGGGTCTTCAATAAGGCCAGTAAAAATGACTTTGCATTAGCCCCCAAGTGCCATGGTGCATGCTGGCAGTGACATGGGACTTGCATATTTGATGTAATCTCAACTTGAGTAATGTAGCCCCCAAGTGCCGGGTCGTAAGCTTGCAGCGACTCGGGACTATTCCTTCCATTGTAGAATAAATTATGTCCATTGATAAAATAATATCCATTGCGCTGAAGCGACTTTGAAAACCTCAATCGTAATATTGGCTATTGATAACCATAATAAAAATCCAGCCATGTTGGCTATTAAAGATTTGAATAATATAATCCGGTATGAAACCTCAATCATTCAATATCATCATTGAAAATCCAGCCATGTTGGCTATTTAAAGAATTCAAATACCTTATCTGTTGACAAGTAAATTCGGAGATTAAATACCCGGCAGCTCTTGGCCGATGGCGATTCAATACGCCTTCATGGTAAACCGGAATTTTCATGATCCGGCGGCTTATAGCCTTTTGAGAAAAATCCAGAACGGACAATCATTTTGAAGCATCAACTTTGGTAATGAGCTTGAACTTAATCATTTACATGTCATATTTCTGCAAATCCTGCAGAGAGTTTAAACAACATATGCCCTGGCGACTTAGTGTCAAAACCAGGGCGGGTCATAATATCTCACATATAACTACTGTGATATTGAATTTGTACTGCCGGCTTACATAACCTGTGTAGTAAGGGTGATAACCCAATCCTTAGAAGCCAATGCTTCCACATAGATGATGATTGTCATAAACTGGCGACTTATAGTCAAAAGCCAGGCTGGTTCAACAAACACCGGATAATTTCTCATCATATACTGGCGACTTATTGTCTCAAAGCCAGGCCAGTTTAATAAACACCGGATAATTTATCCTCATACTTTATTCAAAACTGTTTCTGCATACAACAAGTTTAAAGTGTCTTGGCGGTTTACCGCTGGACGGGTCATAATGCCCAACATATAACCTGGGTTTATAACCAAGGCTGCACTTAGGAATAATCAAATATGAAATATATCATACCTGTGACATTGAATCACATTGTTGGCTTTACCAACTTTTTGTAGTAAGGGTGATAACCCAAATCTTGAGTACTGATAACTCCTTCCATATTGTGCCGGTTTATGATAAAACCGTGCCGGGCTGTGATAAACACCGATTTACTCCATAATAGGATGGTAACAGAAAATCAAACCGGGCAGATAGTCTCCGGATTAAGATTTGACCGTGTTCCGTCAATTTGTAATTGACAGTTTGGGCCGGTTTAAAATTTTGTTGGTTTAAAAACGCAACAAAAATAAAAGAAACAGTTATCAAGGAAAATATTGAAGCAAAGGCAATTATAAAACCATTTGCAAAAAGAGGCTTATTTGAGCTGATCAGATGGCGTTACCATGGTCGGACATGACCAAGCTCCCGATAGGTGTAGCTATGGTTCAAGTCAGCCAGGTCCCCAAATGAAACCGTGGCATTTATGCCGATCAAGTGGCATGTCAATGGTTCGGGTTCGACCAAGCCCCCAAGTGATTCTGTGGCCTTAGGCCGATCAAGAGGCATGACTGGTTCAGACGTGACCAAGTCCCCAAGTGATCTGGTGGCTCTCGCCTATCAAGAGGTATTGCATTGGTTCATACATGACCAAGCCCCCAAGTGATATAACATGATGCTTTTGAAAAAGCTAACTCAAGGGGTAAACCGGAGGCCTCTTTAGAACAACTCCGTGTAACCACACATGATGTAAAAGAACAGAGACCCCGCTTTATGAAGCAGAAGCCCCCATGTGATCAATAATATGTCAGGCCAATAAGGCGGGATACCCATGCTTGAACCGCGCATCATGGCAGCAGGTCCTCTTTGGCAATTTTTAACTTTTTGCAAGAGATAAATTCTTCTTGAATCGGGATCTTGAACCGGATATTAAGAGCTTAAAAGTTTTATGGGAGACATCTTTCCCTTGAACCAGATTTTAAACCAGAATCTTCATTTTCAGTCGGAAAATTTTCTGACGGCCTTTAAACTCGAACTTGCGAGAAGTTAATTCCTTTTTGAACCGGACATTGTTAAACCGGATTTGAGCGCTTCAGAGCTTTGTGGGAGAATAGATTTCCCTTGAACCGGACTGTAAACCGGATATTTGAGAGCTGCAGTCAGACTGACTTCCCTTGAGCCGGATTTTAAACCGGAATCCTTTCTGATGACCCGGATTTTCTTCATTGAGCCGGGATTTTGTAACTGTCATATACTTTCTAAACCGGAAATTTTCTGACGGCCTTTAAATTTTCATCAATATAACAGTAGCCTCCAGGACTGGGTTATCTTTCCGTCCATCGTCCTGGGGTTCTTAAATTTGCTGAAACTGGCAAGATCGCTGAGTCATGTCATCGTAGCCCCCGAGTCTCAAAGGTGACTCGAGGAGTTGGCTTGAGACTCTCCATATTTGACCGTGATATAAACCGGCATAACTTGTATATCATTGGCGTTGATAGCACGATGTGAATCCATAGAAGGTTGAGGTGACTGCGACGGGTTGTAAATGATCCCATATGAGCCGTGTCAGCAACTCGGCCAATGGTTCCTTCCAACTGGCGATTTGAAGTTAACCAAACTATAGTGGCGGCGACTTGTGCGCCTACCCATTGAACCATCCAGTGCAGACGGTGGCTGATAATATATGATAATTTACCTCCAATTTGTTGGAAGAAAATCGGGCTTCCCAAGTAGTGACTTGCTCATAGTCAATAAACAGTTCATCCAGACAAGTGCGGCCCGGTATGTTGATGTAGACCAGGCCGCGAGAGACGGACGACAAAGACGACCGCGGCATCAGAGGCGGCTTAGATAGATAAGTCGGCCGCGGCATTGTACGCCGGTGCGGACGGGAGAATCGGCCGCAGCGTTTGTAAACCGGCGCGCACGCGTAAACCGGCCGCGAGAGAGGACGAGCGAGTGAATCATAGACGCAGTCCCGGCTAATCGATGTAGACCGGGCTGTACGGGCGGCAGCTTGTATGCGTCCATTCACCGTGTAATGTGGCACGGATGACCACCGGGAAGGACGTTGCCAGCGCGTACTCCGTACCCATGGTATAAACCATGTTTTATAATGAATAATTGTACTGCATATCATAATATCCGGTCCAAAGTAATTGTTCCCTTGATAAAAACAATATATACCAAGAAACTAGATTTAGATGGATATCACCTAATGTTTTTTGTTTGGGAAACGGATGATCTGTTCGTCGCGACAGAGGCGGTTTACGTGTCTGGCGACTCAATATGGTACCGGCGGTTCAAGCAGAAACCCTCCGGGTTATTCTCCAGGTCTTTAAACGCCCGGCACGGGCAGTGCAGATGTATACGTTGCCTCCGACGCCGGTGCACGAGGACTGGATCATACCTTGGCCATGAGCCCGTTGACCTGTGAATAGCATAGCATACCGTGGAAAAAGCTTTGGATGATACTTAATTATACCAGTAAAAGTTTAGAAAAATAGCACCTGATTTGTTCGTATGGCAGATGATCCATATGTAATATCCATCAATAAATTTGGGAGTGAAGCACGGCGGGACGTGGAGCAGCCGTATCAGGGCGAGGTCGTCGGTGGCAGGAAGGTGCACTGGCGGCTCGGAGGAGACGAAGCGCACTGGAAGCTCGGCATAGGCAGAAGTGGCCTGACGCGGCCGCGGGGGTAGCGGAATCAGCCAGGCGCGGCTGTGGTCGAGGCCCGCGGCAATCTGGCCGCAGTAATGGTGGTGCATCAGCGGAGGCCGTGTCTTCGTTCGTTTCTAGGTGATGGTCAACTCGGTCGACTCCCGCTGGAATCCTTGTCGTGGTCTCCTTCCCTCTGGATCGGGACTCCCAGGCAGCTAAGGCCCCGGCTACACTCTGAGGCTTGTAATGATGATGCAGTCGAGGACGGGAGAAGTAGCGGTAGGTGACTCAGAGTGGCGACAGTAAGGCTGGTCTGCAACGTTGATGACGCGAGGCAGGTGACCTGTCTCGATCCTCACATTGACCGCAACAGAGCTTCTGTTTCTTGGCGGAAACCTTGCGTTTTGGACCGATTCCGCATCATACAACACACCGCCCAAACAAAGAAAATCCTCTGATCTCCTGTCAAACTCAGCGACTTGCGATGATGCCGTAGCAAAAACTGATCTTTTGATTAGATTTGATGGATCACCAAAGATGGATGCGGTGTACTGATTCTGCAAAACCCTAAATTTATTTCTTCTCAAAAACTTGTATATGTCGTCCAGGTTGCTTTCCATAGAGACAATGTAGATCCTTCCAAACCGGTCCTTCATCCAAAAATTTGTGAACTTCTCGATCCTTGATATAGATCCCTTCAAGAACTTAACACCACCGTGCGCAGGCCCCATGGTGGGCTCCAACTGTCATGGAATTGTCACGGCAGATGTCCTTAGTGTCAGGACTTAGTCGCGAGGCCAATGCATCTATGTGGTAGCTTGAGAGGGGTTGAGAGGGACGAGAGATGCGATGTTTCTACCCAGGTTCGGCCCCTCACGGTGGAGGTAAAAGCCTACATCCTGCTTCATTGATATTGATGATGATGATCACGGTTACAAGAGTGCTCTGTCTCGAGAGCTATTGTCTAAACCTAACTTGTCCAACTTGTGGAACTTTTGAATCTTGTCCCCTTTGGGGAGCCCTGCCCCTCCTTATATATGTTGGAGGGGCGGGTTACATGTAGAGTCCTATTAGGATTAGGACTAGTCTATCTCTAATACAAACCGGATACAAGTCTAGGTCTTAACTCCTTGTAAGATAAATGTTCCTCATGCCTTTCCTCTTAAACCGGCCCACCATTAAACGTGAACCGGCCTTATGGGTCTTGGGCCTCAAGGCGGGTCGCCAGTAACTCGCCAAGTGTCAGCGGGGTCTTCAGATAATCCGCCAAGTCCGGCCGGGTTAACTTCCGGCCGGTTTACACCGCCAATCCTCTGGCGGTTTACCAATGAAATGCCTAGTCCGGCCGGGTTATACTTCCGGCCGGTTTACGCCGCGGGGTATATCCCCGACACTACCAGAAGGCGTTGCAGAGCTTACTGAGAAGCTCAAGGGAGCACGGCGGCGCTTCCGATTATGGAAGATATCGGCCTGCCGTCAAGGTGCCAGGGAAGCCTGGGCCATGGTGAAGACGCCGTATACCATGGCTGACCTAAATCACATGGCCGAGGTCGGACCTGTGGGGCCCGATGGAAAAGAGATCCCCGTTAGCTTAGTTTATGGGAAAGTAGAATTAGCCGCAAAGTATTCCCAACGGGATTGTAGGTAGACCTCCTGTTGGATGGTATAGAAGAGGAATTTAGTCAGTTTGCATGACTATGTAATTAAAGTGACATGTATAATGCCTTATAGCCGGATTGTAGATCATTTGTCATGGCGGACCTTTTCGCTTCAACCTCGGGACCCGATAGTCTGGAGTGTGTCCGAATACTCGCTCAGTTATATAAGAACCGGGGTATGCGTGGAGACCAGGCGTAGGGGTCATTAGTGCTTGAACAGACAAGTGCCCAACTAGTTATGTTATATTACATGGGTAGTAAGAAACATCTTCCAGGGAGAATAGTTCCGTTAAGGGTTCCTTTCCCTGGGTACGCATGCCCTAAAGTGCATGTTCGGACTGCGATAGGAAACGCAGGAAAAAACATCTGGGGGCACATATGGAAAATAAATAAAAATCATCTTTTGTTCTCCGACCGAATATTCCCTTAAGAACGCTAGCTTTCGGCTTCACCCAGTCTGAGGTACACATCCGGCTGACCCGGCAGTAGCAATCGCAGAGGTGCTCCCCTTATGTCCTAGCCGAATTAACGGGAACGTAGGGCATAAATACAAGAGCCAGGCAAACCATCTTGGCCAAAACTTAAGTCATATCGATGCATATAATGGCAAAAAAGGTACATGCGGAAGTATAACACATGTGCGGGGCATGAGGCCCAGATAAATAATTAAGCTTCTGTGAAAGAAGCCCCCAGGTATGATGAGCGCGGCTAGCGCATCTATAATGTGCAAGCGAGGCACAAGTTGGCCCTTGAAGGCCTAGAGAAAGAATAAAAGAAAGAAAGAAAGAAAAACAAGACAGATAATGTATATGCAAAAAAATGGACAGAGGAAGGAGACGAACATAGAGTCCGGCGCTAGGCGTAGAATCTTCGGAGCCTGGCCGCGTTGCATGGGTTTGGCTCGAGTCGATTATTCAATGCATCCCGCGGACGGTACACTCCACCGGTCAGAACATGGTCAATAGTGAAGGGACCTTCCCATTTGGGCTCGAGCTTGTTGTTTTTCTTATCCGGCAGGCGTAGAACTAGTTCGCCAACGTTATAAGTTTTGGCCCGTACTTCTCTAGTTTGGTATTTGCGAGCCTGTTGCTAATAAAATGCGGAACGGGCTTTTTCCACGTCGCGCTCCTCCTCCAGGGTGTCCAGACTGTCCTGCCGATCGAGCTCGGCTTCTCTTTCTTCGTACATGCGCACTCGAGGTGAGTCATGAATTATGTCACAGGGCAAGACTGCCTCTGCGCCGTACACCATAAAGAAGGGTGTACATCTGGTACTATGATTCGGCATGGTCCGCAGCCCCCAGAGTACGGAGTCGAACTCCTCTACCCAGTGCGTGTTAGACTCCGTTAAGGACCGCACTAATCTGGGTTTAATGCCGCTCATCATAAGACCGTTTGCTCGCTCAACTCGGCCATTGGTTTGTGGGTGATAGACTGAAGCATAATCGAGCTTGATGCCCATTTTGCTGCACCAGAGTTTTACCTCATCGGCCATGAAGTTTGTGTCGTTGTCAGTGATGATGCTGTGGGTGATACCATAACGGTGTACAACCCCGGATATGAAGTCTATCACCGGTCCCGATTCGGCTGTTTTAACAGGTTTGGCTTCTATCCATTTGGTGAATTTATCCACCATGACCAGTAAGTATTTTTCTTATGGGTTCCCCCTTTAAGGGGCCCAACCATGTCGAGCCCCCAGACCGCGAAGGGCCACGTAATGGGGATTGTTTGGAGGGCGGTGGGTGGCATGTGGCTTGAATTTGCAAAAGGCTGGCAACCGGCGCTGCATTGGACCAAGTCCTGTGCATCTACCCGGGCCGTCGGCCAATAGAATCCTGTATGGAAGGCCTTGCTTACAAGAGCTCGGGCTGCAGCGTGGTGGCCGACGAGTCTGGCGTGAATTTCTGCCAAAAGGTTCCGCCCTTCCTCTTCAGAGATGCACCTTTGAAGGACTCCGGTAGTGCTTTTTTTATACAGTTCTCCCTCATGGACCTTGTAGGCCTTAGATCGCCGCAATATGCAGTGTGCCTCATTTTGGTCCTCCGGAAGTTCCTGCCTAGTTAGGTAGGCCAGGAATGGTTCTGTCCACGGGGCTATGATGTCCATTATTACGTGGGCTGAAGGTGTTGTTTCGGTGGTAGAGCCTCCGATTATGTCAGAGTGTTCGGTATCGTGTTTTGTGGCCAGGTCCAGACTAATATTGCCGGTGTCCCCCTCCCATACCATGGATGGCTTAAACAACCTCTCTAAAAAGGTGTTGGGGGGCCTGCACCGCGTTTTGCACCGATGCGGGCGAGGATATCCGCCACCTGATTGTTTTCCCGAGCCACATGGTGAAATTCGAGCCCCTTGAACCGAGCTGACATCTTTAGGACGGCATTACGATAGGCCACCATCTTCGGATCCTTGGCATCAAAGTCTCCATTTATTTGGGATATTGTGAGGTTCGAATCCCCGCGCACCTCCAGGCGCTGAATGCCCATGGAAACTACCATCCGAAGACCATGTAACAGGGCTTCGTATTCGGCTGCATTGTTGGAGTCTGTATACAATATCTGCAGTACGTATTGAACTATATCTCCGATTGGGGACGTCAGGACGATGCTAGCCCCCAGTCCAGCCAGCATTTTGGAGTCGTCGAAGTGCATAATCCAATTAGAGTATGCGCTGTACTCTTTAGGGAGTTCGGCTTCCGTCCATTCGACGACAAAGTCGGCCAATACTTGCGATTTAATGGCTCGCTGAGGTTTGTATGTTATGTCGAACGGGAGGAGCTCAATGGCCCATTTGGCAATCCGGCCCATGCCGTCGCGGTTGTTTATAATATCATTGAGTGGAACCTCCGAGGCTACTGTAATCGAACACTCTTGAAAGTAGTGTCGCAGTTTCCGGGATGCCATGAATACTGCATAGGCTATCTTTTGATAATGTGGGTACCGTGATTTGCATGGAGTGAGGACAGTGGATACATAATATACTGGCTTTTGAAGAGGTAATTTATGTCCGTCCGCTTCTCGTTCGACGACGAGCACTGCGCTTACAACTTGTTGAGTTGCCACAATTTATAATAGCATTGGTTCGCCGATGTTTGGCGCGACCAGGATTGGGTTTGTTGCCACTATGGCTTTTATTTCTTCCAATCCTGCTATGGCAGCGCCCGTCCACTCGCAGTGTTCGATGCGCCGAAGGAGGCGATAAAGGGGTAATGCCTTTTATCCTAAGCGGGAGATAAAGCGGCTTAGAGCCGCCACACATCCAGTTAACTTCTGGATTTGTTTGAGGTCTGTTGGGGTAGCCAACTGTGGCAAAGCTCGGATTTTGGCCGGATTAGCTTCAACACCTCTACTAGAGACAATGAAACCCAGGAGCTTTCCGGCTGGCACGCCGAAAACGCATTTTTCCGGATTGAGCTTGATGTCATATGTTCGGAGGTTGTCGAATGTGAGCCTCAAGTCGTCTATCAAAGATTCGACGTGTTTGGTTTTGACGACCACATCATCTATGTATGCCTCTACTGTTTTGCCGATTTGTTTCTCCAGACATGTCTGAATCATGCGCTGATATGTTGCGCCAGCGTTTTTGAGCCCAAAAGGCATTGTGTTGAAACAGAAGGGACCGTATGGTGTGATGAATGTCGTTGCGGCTTGGTCGGACTCCGCCATCTTGATTTGGTGGTAACCGGAGTATGCATCGAGGAAACACAATGACTCGTGTCCTGCGGTAGCATCAATAATTTGATCAATGCGGGGGAGGGGGAAGGGATCCTTTGGGCAAGCTTTATTGAGGTCCTTGACACAAAGGCACCAGGATTTATGCTTCTTTGGTACCATCACCAGGTTTGCTAGCCAGTCCGGGTGTTTTATTTCTCTGATGAATCTGGCCTCCAATAACTTGGCTAGTTCCTCTCCCATGGCCAGTCTCTTAGGTTCGGAGAAACGCCGAAGAGCCTGCTTGACCGGCTTGAATCCCTTTAGGATATTGAGGCTATGCTCGGCCAGCCTGCATGGGATTCCTGGCATGTCTGAGGGATGCCAGGCGAATATGTCCCAATTCTCGCGCAGGAACTCTCGTAGTGCGGCGTCCACGGCGGGGTTTAACTGTGCCTCGATGGAGGCTGTTTTTGTAGGGTCCGTTGGGTGGACTTGGAATTTGACTATTTCATCCGTTGGTTTAAAAGAGGTGGACTTGGATCTCTTATCGAGTATCACGTCGTCCCTGTCCACTGTGGAGCGTAGCGTGGTTAATTCCTCGGCCGAGAGGGCTTCAGATAATGCCTCGAGGGCCAATGCGGCTGTTTTTTTCGGCGCGGAGTGCTGTGTCCGGATCACTGGCGAGAGTGATGATTCCATTGGGCCTGGGCATTTTGAGCTTCATGTACCCATAATGGGGTACGGCTTGGAAGATCTTCAACGCCTCACGTCCTAAAAGGGCGTGGTATCCACTGCTGAACGGGGCCACTTGAAATGTAATTTCTTCGGACCTATAGTTCTCTGGCATACTGAATACCACATCTAGTGTGATTTTCCCAGCGCATCGTGCTTCCCGACTGGGTATGATTCCTTTGAAGGTTGTGCTACTTTGCTCAATGCGGTTCCAGTCTATTTCCATTTTTTGAAGAGTTTCCTCATGGATGAGGTTTAATCCGCTGCCGCCATCCATGAGTACTTTGGTGAGTCGAAAGCCGTCCACGATTGGACTGAGGACCAGTGCGGCTAGTGCTCGGGCTGTTCGGATTTTAGGTTCGTCACTAGCATTGAAGGTAATAGCTGTGTCACTCCATGGATTTATTGTTGCTACGTGGCAGATTTCGGCAATGTTGTAGAGTGTTCGCTTGTGCCTATTATTTGACGCGAAGGTCTCAAAGACTGTTAATACTGTATTGTTATCCACGGGATGGTGCTCTGTGGCATTTGGGATAAGAAGATCCTCACCACTTTTGGCCACCTGCCGGAGTATCCAACATGCTCTAAGGTTGTGCGTTGGTATTGTATCCGCTGTGCTATGAATTTTGCAGGGTCCGTTAAGCAATCCCTCCAATACGGTTCCGTGCCTTGTAGAGGGTTTTTGCTTCTTTGTAATGAACTCAGTGTCCTATGATAGTGCACCCTTTTACCTCGGACTGGGTGCATATTCAGAGCCAGATTATCCCAAAATTTCGTTTCGGCTTTCCAGGCAGTTTCCATCGCACAGTACTTTCGTAGGACGCCAAGTCGGCGAAGCATGATATGTCACGGCAACTTATGGCTTTAAGGATTACCTTGTCTATGCAGTTATTGCAGAAAAGTGAGACTGCATCTTCCTCGCGACAGTCCTTAACCTTGTTCATCACAAGGAGGAATCTGGCCCAATAATGATGTACTGTTTCAAGGGGCTCTTGCCTGATGTGGGAAAGATCGTTTATGTATGGGTGGGTGGGTGGATTTGAGTCCAGACCCCTACCCGATCTGAGACCCAGGGGCCGAGGGTTTTCCGATCTTGGAAGTTCAGATTCCGGTGTTGCCCGCTGAGTCTGGCCGCTGCCTGACTCTAGGTTCGGGTTTGGGTGATGTCCTCCCATAAACGGGTATCCGGCTCGGAGAGCTCAGGAATTCGGACATAGTTAGTCCTCAAGATAGAGGAAGAATCGCTGCATTGTTCCTCCACCACCGGAACATGATGGGTGACCGGTGGAGAGTTAATCTCCCTTTGATCGGGTTTAAGCCCAATCAGATCATAATTCGTAGCGACTCCCAAGGCAGCGATGTGATCCAAGAGTTCATTTAGGGAAGAGATCTCCATTGGATCTATCTGCTCGGCAAATTCCGAGCCGACGTGGAAGCTGTTTTTGATGACCCGAGAAGTCATTGTCGGTGCAGCGGCCGAACAGGCGGTCATGACGAAACTGCCTAGCCGGAGAGTTTCGCCGACAGAGAGCTCCCCCGGCGGTAATGTTGTTTTTAACAACGAGATGAGGCATCCTTCCTTACGGAGACGTCACAGAGGAACTCTCAATGAAAGCACCAATGTCGGTGTCAAAACCGGCGGATCTCAGGTAGGGGGTCCCGAACTGTGCATCTAAGGCGGATGGTAACAGGAGGCAGGGGACACGATGTTTTACCCAGGTTCGGGCCCTATTGATGGAGGTAAAACCCTACGTCCTGCTTGATTTATTCTTGATGATATGAGTATTACAAGAGTTGATCTACCACGAGATCGGAGAGGCTAACCCTAGAAGCTAGCCTATGGTATGATTGTATGTTGTCCTACGGACTAAAACCCTCCGGTTTATATAGACACCGGAGGGGGCTAGGGTTACACAAGGTCGGTTACAAACGAGGAGATATACATATCCGTATTGCCTAGCTTGCCTTCCACGCCAAGTAGAGTCCCATCTGGACATGGGACGAAGTCTTCAATCTTGTATCTTCGTAGTCCAACAGTCTGGCCAAAGGATATAATGCGGCTGTCCGGAGACCCCCTAATCCAGGACTCCCTCACATCACGTCCAAGATTAGTAGACGGACTCCTTCCTGCATCTACTACTATTACTCCGCACATCGACCTCTATCCATCATGCATCTAGTGTATTAAGTTCTTGGGGAAACGGAGTAATGCAATAAGAATGATGACATGATGTAGACGAGATCTATCTATGTAGAGATAGACCCCATCGTTTTATCCTTAGTAGCAACGATACATACATGTTGGTTCCCCTTCTGTCACTGGGATCAAGCACCGTAAGATCAAACCCACTACAAAGCACCTCTTACCATTGCAAGGTAAATAGATCAAGCTGGCCAAACAAAACCCAAATATCGGAGAAGAAATACGAGGCTATAAGCAATCATGCATTTAAGAGATAAAAGAAAGCCAAATAACTTTCATGGATATAAAAAGATAGATCTGATCATAAACTCAAAGTTCATCTGATCCCAACAAACACACCGCAAAAAGAGTTACATCATATGGATCTCCAAGAGACCATTGTATTGAGAATCAAACAAGAGAGAGGAAGCCATCTAGCTACTAACTACAGACTCGAAGGTCTACAAAGAACTACTCACGCATCACCGGAGAGGCACCAATGGAAGTGGTGAACCCCTCCGTGATGGTGTCTACATTGGATCTGGTGGTTCTGGACTCTGCGACAGCAGGAATTGATTTTCGTTGACTCCCCTAGGGTTTATGGAATATTGGGGTATTTATAGAGCAAAGAGGAGGTCCAGGGGGCACCCGTGGTGGGCACAACCCACCAGGGCGGGCCTGGGCCTCCTGGCGCGCCCTGGTAGGTTGTGCTCTCCTCGGAGTACCCCCCAGGCATAGCCTTGGCCCATTAGGTGTCTTGTGGTCCATAAAAAATCTCCGTAAAGTTTCGTTGCATTTGGGCCCCATTTGGTATTGATTTTCTGCGATGTAAAAAACATGCAAAAAACAGCAACTGGCACTTGGCACTATGTCTATAGGTTTGTACCAAAAATGATATAAAATGACTATAAAATGGTTACAAAACATCCAAGATTGATAATATAGCAGCATGGAACAATCAAAAATTATAGATACGTTGGAGACGTATCACACGCCGATCCAATTCCTCCTCAAGAGAGAGTTGAGGAGCGGTAACTTGATCATCTTGAGTGTCCTCTTGAGCTTGTTCTTGATCTTGAGCATGCTCTAGATCTCGAACTTGCTCGGTGGTAAGAACTTGACCTTGGGAATCACTTGGTGGTTCACCGCCATCTCGAGGTTGGTCTTCCCTTGATCTTGTTCATTTGGTTGAGGGCCTTCACTTTGTTCTTCGGAAGTGTGTGGGTCTTGGGTTAGTGATGGATCCACTTGAGTGGAACATTGTCCTTCTCCTTCGGACACAAGAGGTTCCTCAATGGGTAGGATATGACCAACACCCACTCTTCTTATGGCTTGGGGAAGAATTTCATCACCTACATCACAAGTACCACTTTGCTCCACTTGGGAGCCGCTATTCTCATCAAACTCCATGTTACACGTCTCCTCAATGAGTCCCATGGACTTGTTGAGGACATAATAAGCATGAGAGTTTGTAGCATAACCAACAAATATGCCCTCATGAGCTCTAGCCTCAAATTTAGACAAACGAACACCTTTCTTGAGAATGAAACACTTACAACCGAACACCCGGAAGTACTTGAGGTTGGGCTTGTTGCCGGTGAGTATCTCATATGGAGTCTTGTTCAAGCCTTTGCGGAGATAGAGCCTATTGGATGCATGACAAGCGGTGTTAATGGCTGCTACCTCTTGAGCACTGCGTTGGTTTTTCCCCGAAGAGGAAGGGATGATGCAGCAAAGTAGTGTAAGTATTTCCCTCAGTTTTTGAGAACCAAGGTATCAATCCAGTAGGAGGCTACGCGCGAGTCCCTCGTACCAAACAAATAAATCCTCGCAACCAACACGATAAGGGGTTGTCAATCCCTACACAACCACTTAAGAGAGTGAGATCTGATAGATATGATAAGATAATATTTTTGGTATTTTTATGATAAAAGATGTAAAGTAAAATAAAAGCAAAGTAAATAGCAAAGGAAATAACTAAGTATTGGAAGATTAATATGATGAAGATAGACTCAGGGGCCATAGGTTTCACTAGTGGCTTCTCTCAAGAGCATAAGTATTTTACGGTGGGTGAACGAATTACTGTTGAGCAATTGACAGAATTGAGCATAGTTATGAGAATATCTAGGCATGATCATGTATATAGGCATCATGTCCGAGACAAGTAGACCGACTCCTGCTTGCATCTACTACTATTACTCCACTCATCGACCGCTATCCAGCATGCATCTAGAGTATTAAGTTAATGAAAACAGAGTAACGCCTTAAGCAAGATGACATGATGTAGAGGGATAAACTCATGCAATATGATGAAAACCCCATCTTGTTATCCTCGATGGCAACAACACAATATGTGCCTTGCTGCACCTACTGTCACTGGGAAAGGACACCGCAAGATTGAACCCAAAGCTAAGCACTTCTCCCATTGCAAGAAAGATCAATCTAGTAGGCAAAACCAAACTGATAATTCGAAGAGACTTGCAAAGATAACCAATCATACATAAAAGAATTCAGAGAAGATTCAAATATTGTTCATAGATAGACTTGATCATAAACCCACAATTCATCGGTCTCAACAAACACATCACAAAAAGAAGATTACATCGAATAGATCTGCACAAGAGAGGGGGAGAACATTGTATTGAGATCCAAAAAGAGAGAAGAAGCCATCTAGGTAATAACTATGGACTCGTAGGTCTGAGGTGAACTACTCACACTTCATTGGAGGGGCTATGGTGATGATGTAGAAGCCCTCCGTGATGGATACCCCCTCCGGCGGAGCTCCGGAACAGGCCCCAAGATGGGATCTCATGGATACAGAAAGTTGCGACAGTGGAATTAGGGTTTTGGCTCCGTATCTGATCGTTTGGGGTTACATAGGTATATATAGGAGGAAGGAGTACGTCGGTGGAGCAACAGGGGGCCCATGAGGGTGGAGGGCGCGCCTGGGGGGTAGGCGCGCCCCATACCTCGTGGCCTTCTCCTTTGTTTCTTGACGCAGGGTCCAAGTCTCCTGGATCATGTTCAGTGAGAAAATCACGTTCCCGAAGGTTTCATTCCATTTGGACTCCGTTTGGTATTCCTTTTCTTCGAAACCCTAAAATAGGCAAAAACAGCAATTCTGGGCTGGGCCTCCGGTTAATAGGTTAGTCCCAAAAATAATATAAAAGTGGATAATAAAGCCCAATAATGTTCAAAACAGTAGATAATATAGCATGGAGCAATCAAAAATTATAGATATGTTGGAGACGTATCAAGCATCCCCAAGCTTAATTCCTGCTCATCCTCGAGTAGGTAAATGATAAAAACAGAATTTTTGATGCAGAGTGCTACTTGGCATAATTTTAATGTAATTCTTCTTAATTGTGGTATGAATATTCAGATTCGAAAGATTCAAGATAAAAGTTCATATTGACATAAAAATAATAATACTTCAAGCACACTAACTAAGCAATTATGTCTTCTCAAAATAACATGGCCAAAGAAAGTTCATCCCTACAAAATCATATAGTTTAGTCATGCTCCATTTTCATCACACAAGAATGCTCTCATCTTGCACAACCCCGATGACAAGCCAAGCAATTGTTTCATACTTTAGTAATCTCAAACCTATAAACTTTCACGCAATATATGAGCGCGAGCCATGGATATAGCACTATGGGTGGAATAGAATATGATGATGGGGGTTATGTGGAGAAGACAAAAAGGAGAAAGTCTCACATCAACGAGGCTAATCAATGGGCTATGGAGATGCCCATCGATTGATGTTAATGCAAGGAGTAGGGATTGCCATGCAACGGATGCACTAGAGCTATAAATGTATGAAAGATCAACAAAAGAAACTAAGTGGGTGTGCATCCAACTTGCTTGCTCATGAAGACCTAGGGCACTTGAGGAGGCCCATTGTTGGAACATACAAGCCAAGTTCTATAATTAAAAATTCCCACTAGTATATGAAAGTGACAAAACAAAAAACTCTCTATCATGAAGATTATGGTGCTACTTTGAAGCACAAGTGTGGAAAAAGGATAGTAGCATTGTCCCTTCTTTATTTTTATTTTTATTTTTATTTGGCCTCTTTTTTTGGCCTTTCTTTTTTTAGGACAATGCTCTATGAATGATGGTCATCACACTTCTATTTACTTACAACTCAAGAATTACAACTCGATACTTGGAACAAGATATGACTCTATATGAATGCCTCCGGCGGTGTACCGGGATATGCAATGAACCGAGAGTGACATGTATGAAAGAATTACGAACGGTGGATTTGCCACAAATACTATGTCAACTACATGATCATGCTAAGCAATATGACAAGGATGAATGTGTCATGATAAACGGAATGGTGGAAAGTTGCATGGCAATATATCTCGGAATGGCCATGGAAATGCCATAATAGGTAGGTATGGTGGCTGTTTTGAAGAAGATATAAGGAGGTTCATGTGTGAAAGAGCGTATCATATCACGGGGTTTGGATGCACCGGCAAAGTTTGCACCAACTCTCAATGTGAGAAAGGGCAATGCAAGGTACCGAAGAGGCTAGCAATCATGGAAGGGTGAGAGTGCGTATAATCCATGGACTCAACATTAGTCATAAAGAACTCACATACTTATTGCAAAAAATCTACAAGTCATCAAAAACCAAGCACTATGCGCATGCTCCTAGGGGGATAGATTGGTAGGAAAAGACCATCGCTCGTCCCCGACCGCCACTCATAAGGAAGACAATCAAATAACACCTCATGTTTCAAATTTGTTACATAACGTTTACCATATGTGCATGCTACGGGACTTGCAAACTTCAACACAAGCATTTCTCAAATTCACAACTAGTCAACTAGCACGACTTTGATATTATTACCTCCATATCTCAAAACAATCATCAAGCATCAAACTTCTCTTAGTATTAAAAACACTCATAAGAAGAAGAAAAAGTAATCTTGAACACCTAGCATATTAGGATTATTTAAGCAAATTACCATGCTATTTAAGACTCTCAAAATAATCTAAGTGAAGCAATAGAGATCAATAGTTTCTATAAAACAAATCCACCACCGTGCTCTAAAATATATAAGTGAAGTACTAGAGCAAAACTATATAACTCAAATGATATAAGCGAAGCACATAGAGTATTCTAAAAAATTCCAAATCATGTATGGCTCTATCAAAAGGTGTGTACAGCAAGGATGATTGTGGTAAACTAAAAAGCAAATACTCAAATCATATAAGACGCTCCAAGCAAAACACATATCATGTGGTGAATAAAAATATAGCTCCAAGTAAAGTTACCGATAGAAGTAGACAAAAAGACGGGATGCCTTCCGGGGCATCCCCAAGCTTTGGCTTTTAGGTGTACTTAGATTATCTTGGGGGTGCTGTGGGCATCCCCAAGCTTAGGCTCTTGCCACTCCTTGTTCCATAATCCATCAAATCTTTACCCAAAACTTGAAAACTTCACAATACAAAACTTAAAGTAGAAAATCTCATGAGCTCCGTTAGCGAAAGAAAACAAAAGACCACTTCAAGGAACTTTAATGAACTCATTCTTTATTTATATTGGTGTTAAACCTACTGTATTCCAACTTCTCTATGGTTTATAAACTATTTTACTATCCGTAGATTCATCAAAATAAGCAAACAACACACGAAAAACAGAATCTGTCAAAAATAGAACAGTCTGTAGTAATCTGTAGCTAGCGCAAGATCTGGAACCCCAACAATTCTAAAATAAATGTCTGGAAGTGAGGAATTTATCTATTAGTCATCTGCAAAAATTATTAACTAAATAGCACTTTCCAAATAAAAATGGCAGCAGTTCTCATGAGCGCTAAAGTTTCTGTTTTTTATAGCAAGATATCAAGACTTTCCCCAACTCTTCCCAACGGTTCTACTTGGCACAAACACTAATTAAACACAAAAAACAACCTAAACAGAGGCTAGATAAATTATTTATTACTAAACAGGAGCAAAAAGCAAGGAATAAAAATAAAATTGGGTTGCCTCCCAACAAGCGCTATCGTTTAACGCCCCTAGCTAGGCATAAAAAGCAAGGATAGATTTAGGTATCGCCATCTTTGGTTGGCAATTATTCAATGAGGCATCTACCATCTTTAGGAATTTCTTTCTTTTTATTGATTATCAAACCTTTAGGCACAAGATCGAAAAATTCATTTGTAACAAATGGTGCCTTAATGATTGCAAAAAGATTGGGATGAATACTTATAGATTTGAGAACCGCAGTTTCCTTACTAGAGGATTCACCCTTATTTTTAGGAACATACATAAGCTTGGCAATTTTAGTGGGAGGACTTGGAGTATTATTTACGGAAGAAAAAGCGGTTCCCAAGTTGGTAATAATATCCTCAAGTTTATCAATCCTAGTGGAATCGTGATTTATTTTCTCATTAACTATGGGTTCCTTCTCTTTAATATTTTTCAAAGTGACTCCTACTTTAGATCCATATTGAGAGATTCGGTTGTGGATCTTTTTATCCAAATTTTCAATTAACTCTACGGTAGCAACCTTATTTTAAATAATTTGGAGCTTTTGCATAACATGCTCCAAAGTTAATACAGTTCCATTAACCAAAAGAGGGGGTGAGCCAAACAAATCTATCATAGCATTTTAGGAATCAAAAGTATGGCTACCCAATAAGTTCCCTCTGATAATAGTATCAAGGACATATCTGTGCCAAGGAGTAGCGCCTACATAAGAATTGCGAAGAAGAACGGAAGTAGATTGCTTCCTGGTAGATCTATTTTGAGCATTGCAAATTCTATACCAAGCGTCTTTTAGATTTTCTCCCTCCCTTTGCTTAAAATTTAGAATTTCATTCTCGAGAGACAATGGAGAAGATAAGGGACTAGCCATAACGACAAGCAAACGGAAAAGAGGCGAATAGAAAAAGAGAAGGAGGATAGAGAGAGAGGGTGAATAAAACGGCAAGGGTGAAGTGGGGGAGAGGAAAACGAGAGGCAAATGGCAAATAATGTAATGCAGGAGATAAGGATTGTGAAGGGTACTTGGAATATTGACTTTTGCGTAGACTCCCCGGCAACGGCGCCAGAGATCCTTCTTGCTACCTCTTGAGCACTGCGTTGGTTTTTCCCCGAAGAGGAACGGATGATGCAGCAAAGTAGCGTAAGTATTTTCCCTCAGTTTTTGAGAACCAAGGTATCAATCCAGTAGCAGGCTACGCGCGAGTCCCTCGTACCTGCACAAAACAAATAAATCCTCACAACCAACGCGATAAGGGTTGTCAATCCCTGCACGGCCACTTACGAGAGTGAGATCTGATAGATATGATAAGATAATATTTTTCGTATTTTTATGATAAAGATGTAAAGTAAAATAAAATCAAAGTAAATAGCAAAGGAAATAACTAAGTATTGGAAGATTAATATGATGAAGATAGACCCGGGGGCCATCATTTCACTAGTGGCTTCTCTCAAGAGCACAAGTATTTTACGGTGGGTGAACGAATTAATGTTGAGCAATTGACAGAATTGAGCATAGTTATGAGAATATCTAGGCATGATCATGTATATAGGCATCACGTCCAAGACAAGTAGACTGACTCCTGCCTGCATCTACTACTATTACTCCACTCATCGACCGCTATCCAGCATGCATCTAGAGTATTAAGTTAATGAAAACAAAGTAACGCCTTAAGCAAAATGACATGATGTAGAGGGATAAACTCATGCAATATGGTGAAAACCCCATCTTGTTATCCTTGATGGCAACAATACAATACGTGCCTTGCTGCCCCTACTGTCACTGGGAAAGGACACCGCAAGATTGAACCCAAAGCTAAGCACTTCTCCCATTACAAGAAAGATCAATCTAGTAGGCCAAACGAAATTGATAATTCGAAGAGACTTGCAAAGATAACCAATCATACATAAAAGAATTCAGAGAAGATTCAAATATTGTTCATAGATAGACTTGATCATAAACCCACAATTCATCGGTCTCAACAAACACACCGCAAAAAGAAGATTACATCGAATAGATCTCCACAAGAGAGGGGAGAACATTGTATTGAGATCCAAAAAGAGAGAAGAAGCCATCTAGCTAATAACTATGGACCTGTAGGACTGAGGTGAACTACTCACACTTCATCGGAGGGGCTATGGAGACGATGTAGAAGCCCTCCGTGATGGATACCCCCTCTGGTGGAGGTCCGGAACAGGCCCCAAGATGGGATCTCGTGGATACAGAAAGTTGCGGCGGTGGAATTAGGGTTTTGGCTCTGTATCTGATCGTTTGGGGTTACGTAGGTATATATAGGAGGAAGGAGTACGTCGGTGGAGCAACAGGGGGCCCACGAGGGTAGAGGGCGCGCCTGGGGGGTAGGCACGCCCCTACCTCGTGGCCTCCTCCTTAGTTTCTTGACGTAGGGTCCAAGTCTCCTGGATCATGTTCGGTGAGAAAAATCACGTTCCCGAAGGTTTCATTCTGTTTGGACTCCATTTGATATTCCTTTTCTTCGAAACCCTAAAATAGGCAAAAACAGCAATTCTGGGCTGGGCCTCCGGTTAATAGGTTAGTCCCAAAAATAACATAAAAGTGGATAATAAAGCCCAATAATGTTCAAAACAATAGATAATATAGCATGGAGCAATCAAAAATTATAGATATGTTGGAGACGTATCAATGGCTTCGGCCCAAAAGTTGTAAGGAGACTCCTTGCCGCATCCATCAAAGTCCGGTTCTTCCTCTCTGCTACCCCATTTTGTTGAGGGGTGTAAGGTGCGGAATATTGATACTTGATCCCCTCATCACTTAGAAACTCATCCAAGGTTTAGTTCTTGAAATCGATGCCGTTGTCACTTTTTATCATCAAGATCTTTGCATTGTGTTGATGTTGACTTCATTTGCAAAATCGATGACGGTTTGTTGGGTCTCACTCTTCCTCTTGAAGAAATATACCCAAGTATATCTTGAATAATCATCCACAATCACCAAGCAATACTTTCTACCCCCAAGACTATCAAAGGATGGAGGCCCAAAGAGATCCATGTGAAGGAGCTCCAAGGGCCTCTTCGAGTAGATGATAGTCATGGGTGGGTGAGCCTTCTCATGTAGCTTTCCTTCGATACATGCACTGCAAGCACAATCTTTGGCAAAACCAACATTTTTTAGTCCACGGACATGGTCCCCCTTGAGAAGACTTTGCAAAGATCTCATATTGACATGGGCTAAACGCCGATGCCAAAGCCATCACACGTCAACTTTAGCCATTAGGCATGTCGCGGTCTTAGTGGGTCGCTTCGAAAATTTAATCACATAAAGACCATTCTCGACATGCCCAACAAAGGCTACTTTAAGAGTCTTGCTCCACAAGAGGGCCACAGTATCAATATCAAAGAAAGTGGCAAAGCCCATGAGTGCAAGTTGATGAACGGAAAGTAAGTTGGATGCAAGGGACTCAACAAGCATGACTTCTCGATCGTGAGATCATAAGAAATGATAACCTTGCCAAGACCCAATACCTTAGAAGATAAGGCATCACCCCACTCGACATTGGTGGGCATAGATGAAACCTTGTGCACGTCCACCACCAAGTCCTTACTTCCGGTCATATGATTTGTGGCTCCACTATCAAGCAACCATGATCCCCCACCGGAAGCAAACACCTACAAGAGATCAATGCTTGGTTTTAGCTACCCAATTTGTAATGGGTCCTTTGATGTTAGCAAGAAGGGTCTTAGGAACCCAAATAGACCATTTAATTTACTTATAAGAAGAACCAACAAATTTGGCATAAACATGCCCATCACTAGCACGACATAACACATAAAATGGTTAAAGTCGCCGGCTTTGTTGGAAGGAGTGGCATTGCCCTTCTTGACCCCACCACACTTCACATTGTTCTTCTTCTCCTTAGAAGCACCCTCTCCCTCCTTAACAAAAGTCTGCTTGAGAGGAGGAGGTCGTTTGGCCTTGTCATTCTTCTTCTTATTCTTGGGCTTGTGTGCAAACCCGATTCCCTTCTTGCCCACAACTTCCTTTTGATTTCTCAAAAGGTCGTTGAGGTTCTTCTCACCTTGTACGCAAGACACAAGGCCTTTCTAAAGTTTCTCCTTGAACTTGGCATTCTCATCCACAAGATGCACATGCTCACAACACGGTGATACATCCATTTTGCATCATGCTTTTATATCGATATTTATTGCATTATGGGTTGTTATTACACATTATGTCACAATACTTATGCTTATTCTCTCTTATTTTACAAGGTTTACATAAAGAGGGAGAATGCCGGCAGATGGGATTCTGGGCTACAAAAGGAGAAAATATTAGAGACCTATTCTGCACAACTCCAAAAGTCCTGAAACTTCACAGAAGATGTTTTCCAAATATATAAAAAATACTGAGAGCAAGAACTTCACCAGGGGGGCACACCCTTCCCACGAGGGTGGGGGGCCGCGCCCTACCCCCCAGAGCGAGCCCCCTACCTCGTGGGCCCCCTGGTGGCCCTCCGGTGGCCATCTTCTTCTATATGGAGTCTTTCGGTGGGAAAAAATCATAAGCCATCTTCTCGGACGAAACTCCGCCACCACGAGGCAGAACCTTGGCGGAACCAATCTAGGGCTCTGGTGGAGCTGTTCTGCCGGGGAAACTTCCCTCCCAGAGGGGGAAATCATCGCCATCATCATCACCAATGCTCCTCTCATCGGGAGAGGGCAATCTCCATCAACATCTTCATCAACACCATCTCATCTCAAAACCCTAGTTCATCTCTTGTATCCAATTCTTGTCTCCAAGTCCGGGATTGGTGCTATTAGGTTTCTAGTAGTGTTAATTACTCCTTGTAGTTGATGCTAGTTGGTTTAATTGGTGGAAGATCATATGTTCAGATCCTATATGCATATTAATACCCCTCTGATTATGAACATGTTTATGCTTTGTGAGTAGTTACTTTTGTTCCTGAGGACATGGGAGAAGTCTTGCTATTAGTAGTCATGTGAATTTGGTATTCGTTCGAAATTTTGATGAGATGTATGTTGTCTCTCCTCTAGTGGTGTTATGTGAACATCGACTACATGACACTTCACCATTATTTGGGCCTAGAGGAAGACATTGGCAAGGAATAAGTAGATGATGGGTTGCTAGAGTGACAGAAGCTTAAAACCCTAGTTTATGCATTGCTTCGTAAGGGGCTGATTTGGATCCATATGTTACATGCTATGGTTAGGTTTAACTTAATACTTTTGTTGTATTTGCAGATGCTTGCAATAGAGGTTAATCATAAGTGGGATGCTTGTCCAAGTAAGGGCAGCACCCAAGCACCGGTCCACCCACATACCAAATTATCAAAGTACCGAACGCGAATCATATGAACATGATGAAAACTAGCTTGACGATATTCCCATGTGTCCTCGGGAGCGCTTTACATCTTATAAGAGTTTGTCCAGGCTTGTCCTTTGCTACAAAAGGGATTGGGCCACCTTGCTGCACCTTATTTACTTTTGTTACTTGTTGCTCGTTACAAATTATCTTATCACAAAACTATTTGTTACCACTTATTTCAATACTTCCAGAGAATACCTTGCTGGAAACCGCTTATCATTTCCTTCTGCTCCTCGTTGGGTTCGACACTCTTACTTATCAAAAGGACTACGATAGATCCCCTATACTTGTGGGTCATCAAGACTCTTTTCTGGCGCCATTGCCGGGGAGTGAAGCGCCTTTGGTAGGTGGAATTTGGTAAGGAAAAATTTATATAGTGTGCTGAAATTTACTGTCACTTATTACCATGGAAGGTAATCCTCTGAGGGGCTTGTTCGGGGTATCTTCACCCCGACCAGTAGAGCAAAGAGTTGCTCCTCAACCTACCAAACCTACTGAAAATTAAAATGAAAATGAAAATGCTTGCTTTGAAGTTCCTTCGGGTATGATAGAAAAACTGCTAGCTAGTCCTTTTCTAGGAGATGGAACAAAACATCCTGATGAACATTTGATATATGTGGATCAAGTTTGTGGATTATTTAAGCTTGCAGGTGGATCAAGTTTGTGGATTATTACAAACGATTGAAATTGGAATATCATCAGAAGTTTTATCTATGCATCTTGTTCATCGTGATCGCAATTATATATATAATTTTTGGCCTCGCGAAGGAGAAATCATCGCTCAAGCTTGGGGGAGGATTAAATCAATGTTATATTCATGCCCCAATCATGAGCTCTTAAGAGAAATGATTATTCAAAAAATTTATGCTCAGCTTTCTGGTAACAATCGCACCATGCTTGATACTTCTTGTGCTGGCTCTTTTATGATGAAGCCTATTGAATTCAAATGGGATTTATTGGAAAGAATTAAACGCAACTTTGAATATTGGGACCTCGACAATGGTAAGGAGTTAGGTATGACACCTAGTTTTGATTGTGTTAAATCTTTTATGGATACCGGTATTTTTCGTAAATTTAGCACTAAATATGGACTTGACTCTGAGATAGTAGCTTCTTTCTGTGAATCTTTTACTGCTTATGTTGATCTTCCCAAGGAGAAGTGGTTTAAATATCATCCTCCCATAGAAGTAAAAGTAGCTGCACCTATTAAAGTTGAAGAAAAGACTATTACTTATAATGATCCTATTGTTCCTACTTCTTATGTTGAGAAACCACCTTTCCCTGTTAAGATAAAGGATCATGCTAAAGCTTCAAATGTGGTTCGTAAAAGCAATATTAAAACATATACACCTCCTGAGCAAGTTAAAGTTGAACCTAATATTGCTATTGTTAAAGATATCTTGTCTGATAATATAGATGGGCATGTTATTTATTTCTGTAATGAAACTGCTAGAATTGCTAAACCCCGTGATAAAGATAAACCTAGACCTGTGGTAGGCATGCCTGTTATTTCTGTTAAAATAGGAGATCATTGTTATCATGGCTTATGTGATATGGGTGCTAGTGCTAGTGCAATACCTTATTCCTTATACAAAGAAGTTATGCATAATATTGCACCTGTTGAGATGGAAGATATTGATGTCACAATTAAACTTGCCAATAGAGATACTATTCCACCAATGGGAATTGTTAGAGATGTTGAAGTCTTGTGTGGGAAAACTAAATATCCTGCTGATTTTCTTGTTCTTGGTTCCCCACAAGATAGTTTTTGTCCCATTATATTTGGTAGACCCTTCCTAAATACTGTTAATGCTACCATAGATTGCAAAAGAGATGTTGTTACTATCGGTTTAGATGATATGACTCATGAATTTAATTTTTCTAAATTCAGTAGACAACACCGTGAAGAAGAATTACCTAGTAAGGATGAAATTATTGGTCTTGCTTCTATTGTCGTACCTCCTAGTGATCTTTTAGAACAATATTTGCTAGACCATGAAAATGATATGTTTATGAATGAAAGAAGGGAATTAGATGAAGTATTCTTTAAACAGGAACATATTCTGAAAAACAATTTACCTGTTAAAAACCTAGGGGATCCTCCTCCACCAAAGGGTGATCCCGTGTTTGAGCTTAAACCGTTACCTGATACTCTTAAATATGCTTATCTTGATGAGAAAAAAGATATATCATGTTATTATTAGTGCTAACCTTTCAGAGCAGGAGGAAGAGAGATTATTGAAAACTCTGAAGAAGCACCGCGCTTGTAGCGACCAGACCTCAAACGGTCCAATCTCTGTGCTCAGGTGTCATCCCTGGATCAGTAATGCTGACACCACACAGTACTTGAAGGATTTATAACAGAGTAGCAATCACACACTTATTACATTGGGTGTCTCAAAAGAGAACTTATTACAATAAATATGGCTTAAGGCCATCTAATAACGATAACAGCGGAAGGCTTAGAAGATAAGTGAGTCCATCAACTCCAACGGCATCACTGAGTATAGAACCACGACCTAAAAGCACCTTAATCATCGTCTGAAAAGTCTGCAACATGAACGTTGCAGCCCGAAATGGGTCAGCACATGGAATATGCTGGCAAAGTAACACATAGAGAGTAATGGAATGAAATAGGCTAATCTATATGCATATTTGGCTGGTGGAAAGCTCTATGGTTACAGTTTTTCGTAAAGCCAATTTTTCCCTACTGCAAAGGAATAAATTTTATTTAACTATCATGGTAGTTGTTAAACATTGAGAATGGTTGACAGCATTCTCAATCCCAATTAAGCATCATCATTAAACAAAACCCAACAAAGTTAATTTTAGAGTAACATGTTGAGATTCACATGATAATCCAAGTACTAGATACTCAAGATGTCCATAACCGGGGACACGGCTAATCATGATTAGTTTATACACTCTGCAGAGGTTTGCGCACTTTTACCCACAAGACTCGATCGCCTCCGTCTGGTTTCTCGCACTACATGGTGTTTGAGAAACGGATGACTGAGACATAGTCTTTCAGAAGCGCTAGCACCTTACGATCGGGTAGACCGTTACACCTACTTTACCCTACATCTGCTAGTCTACCACTGTAAAAGTTCACACAACTTAATCAACTATGCTAGAGCCCATAATAGCTTGTGGCTGCACACGGAAGTTTCTAGCATGAATAATCTCATGATCCCTTTGAGCCTGGGTGGCGGTCCATAAAGAAAAATAGGCAATCGCTGGAATACCCAGGTGCCTCAATCCACCCAGATGTGTATTTAAGTTGCCACCTTAGATAAACCATTAATTAACAATCTCACATCTGTCATGGATACACTCACCCAATCCACGTCTACTAGCATAGCATGGCATAATAAGCAAATGTAGAAGTAACTCCCAAAGGTTTGATAATAACAGGTAATAGGTACTACCTCAACTACTTCCCAAACCCACAATTTAATTAGATCCTAATCATGCAATGTGTGAGGATTGATCTAATGCAATAAAACTGGGTAGTGGGAAAACATGATCAAAGTGTTACTTGCCTTGCTGATGATCTGAGAAACCTAGCGATTCGAATTAGCAAGCAGCGCACTCCGGGTACTCTATCGCAAACAAACAAGCATACAATAAGTACTCAACTAATGCACAGGTAAACTCAAATAAGAGATCTAACCAGAAAGTTCAACTTAAGAACTCCGGTTGGCAAAAAGAATCAAATCGAATGAAACAACGAAAGACAAACGGCAAAAGAAACAGGCTTCATTTACTATTCTGGATCTAGGGCAATTTTTATAGTGGCAAAAACTTGTTTGAGTTGGTTAAACGGAAAGAGGGTTTCGAGACGAAACTCCAGGCACTTGAATCGCCTGATTCCAATAAACGAGCGGAAAGTTAGACTAAAATGAAAATCAGATCAGAAATCGCGATCAGAAAAAATTGCGGATTTAATCCGAGAAAAAGAAAAACGACGAACGTTCGTTAAAACGAACGAACGGACGAATGCACGCTAATTAAATAAACCGGAAAACCCGATCTATTTAAAGAAACCAAAACTAAAAAAACCAAACAAAACCTTTGGGAAACCGATCGGTTTTCTAAAAAAACCAGCGGCGAAAACTACCTCCGGCGGAGGCGGATCCGGCGGTCCAGCGAGGCGGCGCGGCAGCGGTCCGGCGGCGGCAGCGGGCGGTGGGGCGGCGTGGGGCGGCGGCGGCCACGAGGCCTAGGGTTAGGGTTTTGGGGCGGGGCGCGGCTTGGGCTGGCCTCGGGGCCTCGGGCGCTATTTGAAGGCCGGCCGGGCCAAGTGTCCTAGTCGGACACGGCCCGGTTAGGTCGGTTCGTTTTTTTATATTACGCTCAGAAAAAAACAAAAGGAATACTAAACTGACTCCAAAAATCCCGAAATAAATTTTCCCCGACTTCTAAAATCAAGCCGCACAGGATGAACATTTATTTGGGGTCTAAATGTAATCTTGAAAAACGCGCATTTTTCCGTAATACAAATAAAACCAAAGAAAAATCTTATTTGATTTTTTTATTAAATCCTCATTATTTCTTTATTTTGGGAAAGTCATTTTATTCCGTCTCTCATATTTTTGTAATAGAAATAATTGAAGATAAAATAAATAAAATCAAATGATCCTATTTTTTCAAAATTTGAGAAAACTCAAATATGAAAATAACGAAATCCCCAACTCTCTCCAAGGGTCCTTGAGTTGCGTTGAATTTCTAGGATCAACCAGAATGCAACAAAATATGATATGCAATGATGATCTAGTGTGTAACATTCCAAATTGAAATTTTGGCATGTTACAAACCTACCCCCCCCCTTAAGATGAATCTCACCCTCGAGATTCGGGTTGGCTAGAAAATAGGTGAGGGTGGTCCTTCAGCAAATCTTCCTCTCGTTCCCAGGTGGCTTCATCCTCCATGTGGTGGCTCCACTGAACCTTGCAAAACTTGATAACCTTGCTGCGGGTGACTCGACTAGCATACTCTAGAATCTTAACGGGTTTCTCCTCATAGGTCAAATCACTGTCCAACTGAATTGCTTCCAGTGGTACTGTATCTCTCAGCGGTATATCAGCCATCTCTGCGTGGCACTTCTTCAACTGGGATACGTGGAACACGTCGTGAACTCCTGACAATCCTTCGGACAATTCCAACTTATAGGCTACTTCTCCCATACGCTCCAAAACTTTGTATGGGCCTACAAAATGTGGCGCTAACTTTCCCTTAACTCCAAAGCGCTTAACTCCTCGAAGTGGTGATACTCGAAGATAAACTCGGTCTCCGACTTCGTAAACTATCTCCTTGCGTTTAGAATCTGCATAACTCTTCTGCCTGGATTGAGCTACCTTGAGCCTATCGTGAATCAGTTTCACTTTCTGTTCAGACTCCTTTATTAGATCCGGTCCAAACAACTGGCGGTCTCCAACTTCATGCCAAGACAATGGGGTCCTGCACCTCCTTCCGTATAAGCCTTCGAAAGGGGCCATCTTCAAACTGGATTGATAGCTATTGTTGTAAGAGAACTCTGCATATGGCAAATTCTCGTCCCAGCTAGATCCGTAATCTAGTGCACAAGCTCTTAGCAGATCCTCCAAAATCTGATTGACTCTCTCGGTCTGTCCATCTGTCTGCGGGTGGAAAGTTGTGCTAAAGTCTAGTCTTGTTCCCAAAGTTTCATGCAACTGATTCCAGAACTTTGAGGTAAATTGGGTTCCTCTATCTGATACAATGCTCCTTGGAACTCCATGTAGACATACAATTCTGGTCATGTATATCTTTGCCAACTTGGCACTAGTATAGGTAGTCTTCACTGGAATGAAATGAGCTACCTTTGTCAAACGATCGACTACAACCCATATCGAGTCATATCTTGAACGTGTTCTGGGCAATCCTGTAATAAAATCCATGCCTAGCTTATCCCAATTCCATTCGGGTATCGGTAATGGCTGTAGTAGTCCGGCTGGCTTCTGATGCTCTACCTTTACTCTCTGACATACATCGCAAACTGCTACATATTCCGCAATATCCTTCTTCATTCTGGTGCACCAGAAAATATCCTTCAAATCCAAATACATCTTGGTATTTCCTGGGTGAATCGAATACGGTGAATCATGGGCCTCTTGTAAAATTAACTTCCTGATCTCCGAATCATTTGGTACATAGACGCGGTCTTCAAACCATAAGGTATCGTGCTCATCCTCATGAAGTCCCTTAGCTTTTCCTTTGGTCATTTTCTCCTTAATAGAGGCAATCTCCTTGTCAGTCTTTTGGGCTTCTCTGATCTTATCCATCAAAGTAGACTGAATCTCCAATGCTGCTACATAGCCTCTTGAAACTATTTCCAAACATAGCTCTCGAAGATTTTCGGCTAACTCTCTTGGTAAATCTCCCGTCATTAGGGTGTTGACATGGCTCTTATGGCTCAACGCATCGGCTACTACGTTAGCCTTCCCGGGGTGATAATGCAATCTCATATCATAATCCTTGATGAGCTCCAACCATCTCCTTTGCCTGAGATTCAACTCCTTCTGTGTGAAAATATACTTCAAACTCTTGTGATCCGTGTACACCTCACAATGGTTTCCGATCAGAAAATGTCTCCAAGTCTTCAATGCATGCACTACGGCTGCTAACTCCAAATCATGCGTAGCATAATTCAACTCATGGGGCTTAAGCTGTCGTGAGGCATATGAAACAACTCTTCCTTCCTGCATAAGCACTGCTCCAAGTCCTCGACGTGAAGCGTCACAATACACCTCATAATCCTTGGTCTGATCCGGTAAAATCAACACTGGTGAGGTAACTAAACGTTTCTTCAACTCCTGGAAACTAGCCTCACATTCCTCAGTCCATTTGAACTTGGTATCCTTCTTCAACAACTCCGTCATAGGCTTCGCAATCTTTGAGAAATTCTCAATAAACCTCTGGTAGTATCCTGCGAGTCCAAGAAAACTCCGGATCTCTCCAACTGTTGTTGGGGCTTTCCAATTGGTCACAGTATCAACTTTAGTGGGATCTACTGCTATACCTTCTCCGGATATAACGTGTCCGAGAAATCCAACTTCTTTCAACCAAAACTCACATTTGCTAAACTTGGCATATAATTGATGTTCCCTGAGCTTTCCGAGTACCAAACGCAAATGCTCCTTATGCTCCTCTTCATTTTTCGAGTAAACCAGGATATCATCAATGAACACTACAACGAACTTATCCAAGAACTACATAAACACTTTGTTCATCATGTTCATAAAATATGCAGGTGCGTTAGTCAGACCAAATGACTTAACGGTATACTCGTACAGCCCATACCTGGTGGTAAAAGTCGTCTTTGGTACATCCTGTTCTCGAATCTTCAATTGATGGTATCCTGATAGCAGATTGATCTTGGAAAATACCTTAGCTCCTTGCAATCGATCAAATAGATCATTGATCATTGGTAGTGGGTACTTGTTCTTGATGGTTACTTCATTCAATCCTCGATAATCAACAACCATCCTTAACGATCAATCCTTCTTCTCCACTAGAAGTACTGGCGATCCCCAAGGCAAAGAACTTGGGCGAATATATCCTTTATCCAGTAACTCCTTAATCTGCTTCTCAATCTCCACCAAATCCTTTGCGGGCATCCTATATGGTCTCTTTGATATTGGCCCTGTGCCTGGCAAAAGCTCAATCAAAAACTCAATATCTCTATCCGGTGGCATGCCTGGCAATTCTTCTGGAAATACATCAGGGAAATCCTTCACTACTGGTACTTCCTCCTGCACAACTCCCGTTAAACAATTTACTTGAGTCCTCTTCGGCACATGCCGGGATACATACTTGATCCTTCTCCCTTCTGGGGTGGTAAGCAAGATCGACTTACTGGCGCAATCGATGTTTCCTCCATACATCGACAACCAATCCATACCCAGAATTACATCCAAACCTTGTGATTCCCATATTATCAAATCCGAGGGAAACACATGCCTACCTATACTTAATGGCACTTGAAAACATCCTTGGCTAGCCATATACTCCGCTCCTGGTGAGCTTACTAACATAGGTGTTCTAAGAACTTTGGTGGGCAGGTTATACTTATCCACAAATCCCCTTGATATGTATGAATGCGATGCACCAGTATCAAAAAGAACGAGTGCAGTAAATGACTTAACCAAAAACTTACCGATTACTACATCCGGCTGCTCTTCAACCTCCTCCACGTTAACGTGGTTCACCTGTCCCCTGTTGAAAGGGTTTGGCTTCTTCCCAGAGCTTCCATTGCCATTTCCATTCTGGGATTCAGGGCACTCATTGGCATAATGTCCAGTCTTCTGGCACTTAAAGCAAGTGACTTGGCTCAGGTCTCTCTTGGCTGGGGTCGATGGGATGGTGCGGTTCTGGCCGTTGCTTCCTCCATTCCCATTACCATTCTTGGTGCCATTGTGATTGTGCGAGCTACCTCCTCCATGGGTATGCTCAAAATGTCATCCCGGTCTAGGGGTAAAACGTGGCTTCTGCTGAGCTCCTGAATTGTGCTTCCCTTATCCATACTTCCTCTTGCGATTCTCAATCTACTGCTGCTTCCCTTCAATCATGAGAGCACGATCTACCAACTCCTGGTAATTGTTGAAGGTTGCTACCATCAACTGCATGCTCAACTCATCATTCAGTCCTTCCAGAAACTTCTCCTGCTTAGCTGCATCCGTAGCAACGTCATCTGGGGCATAACGTGCTAATTTACTAAAGTCCTCCACATACTGGCCAACTATCCGTCCTCCTTGGTGCAAGTTGCAAAACTCTCACTTCGTCATGGCCATAGCTCCTTCTGAAACATGGGCAGTTCGAAAAGCCTGCTGAAACTGGTCCCACGTGACAGTGTCGACAGGTAAAGTGGCTGTGAAATTCTCCCACCATGATGTTTTGGGTCCTTCAAGATGATGTGCGGCAAATTTCACCTTTTCCGCATCCGTGCATCCTGCTGTGGTCAACTCTCTAGCTGTCTTGCGGAGCCAATCATCTGCTACTATCGGCTCGGTGCTACTGGAAAACACCGGCGGATTCAACCTAAGAAAACGGGCTAAGTGATCAAGAGGTGGTGGTGGTGGTGGTGGGTTGTTGTTGTTGTTCCCCTGATTCTGATTCTGGACTAGCAACTACATCAATGTGTTCTACTGCCGGATCAACTGGGTGAGCTCCGGTGGGAAGGTAAATCCGAGGACATGTCTCGGAGGCATCTAAGGGTTTAGAAAAGATGAGATTTAAGAATAGAGGGGGTCTAAATAGAAAACACTACCCATATGCACATGCGGCAAAAGCAAACAATTCACTTCATTCAATCAATCAAACAAGGGCATACAATCGATCTAACTATCACAAAAGTGCTCGGACTACTATATTTACATGGTGGACTACTACTACTGTTGGGGTGGTCTACTAGAAATATTCTTCGGTTGCAGACTCCATTATATCTGCTCCAGCTTCATCAACATAGTCATCATCGCTATCATCTGGATCCGAGTCGGTGTCATCGATGATGATGTAGTCTTCCGGGCGTGTCTCCTTGGGTTCTTTGTCTTCTTCTACTAGTGTAGGGCCTCCCCTAAATATTCCAATCTTCTTGATCAGATCGTCATTCTTCTCCACTAATACTTCGATTTCCTCTTCATAATCTTCACGTGTAGCCTTGAGTTCTTTCTCCAGTTCCTTGATTCTTGTCCTCGCCTTCTTCAGATCTATCATGTCGGTGCACATCTGGTTCTCCTGACGTCGAATGTGTTGGTTTAACTCCTGGATAAAAGCTGCAATTGATCTATCCTTCCTGGTGCTAATCATCTCCCAGTGCTCATCTCGGCGCCCACAAATCCGGTAGATAGTATCCTTGAGATCATTGCGGTAGACTTATCCAATGCGTCCCATGGCGATGTGAGCTGCCATGCTCTTTCCTAGACTCCAAGTTGGTGCATCAAAATAAAACTCTATGGGCTCAGTGACTGGCATGAACGTCCTTCCTGGAACTTGAACTTGAATCATCCAGTGCTCTTCTTCAGGTAAAGTGGCGTTGTAGGTTCTGGTGAAGTTTGGTACTCCTATGTTCAGGTATCTAGTGACTTCCTTCAAGTGATGTCCAAAGGGTGTATCTTCATCCGGTTGTGCGAACTTGTTCCTTGCATCCGCCATCCTAAAAGAGTAGAAAAGATGAGAAGTCAGAAAGAGAAGAGAGTGAGTAGTGATCTAGGTCTTTAGCTTAGTGGTCGTGTCCTACAGTCAGCGTGTGCTTTGATACCATCTTGTAGCGACCAGACCTCAAACGGTCCAATCTCTGTGCTCAGGTGTCATCCCTGGATCAGTAATGCTGACACCACACAGTACTTGAAGGATTTATAACAGAGTAGCAATCACACACTTATTACATTGGGTGTCTCAAAAGAGAACTTATTACAATAAATATGGCTTAAGGCCATCTAATAACGATAACAGCGGAAGGCTTAGAAGATAAGTGAGTCCATCAACTCCAACGGCATCACTGAGTATAGAACCACGACCTAAAAGCACCTTAATCATCGTCTGAAAAGTCTGCAACATGAACGTTGCAGCCCGAAACGGGTCAGCACATGGAATATGCTGGCAAAGTAACACATAGAGAGTAATGGAATGAAATAGGCTAATCTATATGCATATTTGGCTGGTGGAAAGCTCTATGGTTACAGTTTTGTGTAAAGCCAATTTTTCCCTACTGCAAAGGAATAAATTTTATTTAACTATCATGGTAGTTGTTAAACATTGAGAATGGTTGACAGCATTCTCAATCCCAATTAAGCATCATCATTAAACAAAACCCAACAAAGTTAATTTTAGAGTAACATGTTGAGATTCACATGATAATCCAAGTACTAGATACTCAAGATGTCCATAACCGGGGACACGGCTAATCATGATTAGTTTATACACTCTGCAGAGGTTTGCGCACTTTTCCCCACAAGACTCGATCGCCTCCGTTTGGTTTCTCGCGCTACATGGTGTTTGAGAAACGGATGACCGAGACATAGTCTTTCAGAAGCGCTAGCACCTTACGATCGGGTAGACCGTTACACCTACTTTCCCCTACATCTGCTAGTCTACCACTGTAAGAGTTCTCACAACTTAATCAACTATGCTAGAGCCCATAATAGCTTGTGGCTGCACACGGAAGTTTCTAGCATGAATAATCTCATGATCCCTTTGAGCCTAGGTGGCGGTCCATAACGAAAAACAGGCAATTGCTGGAATACCCAGGTGCCTCAATCCACCTAGATGTGTATTTAAGTTGCCACCTTAAATAAACCATTAATTAACAATCTCACACCTGTCATGGATACAATCACCCAATCCATGTCTACTAGCATAGCATGGCATAATAAGCAAATGTAGAAGTAACTCCCAAAGGTTTGATAATAACAGGTAATAGGTACTACCTCAACTACTTCCCAAACCCACAATTTAATTAGATCCTAATCATGCAATGTGTGAGGATTGATCTAATGCAATAAAACTGGGTAGTGGGAAAACATGATCAAAGTGTTACTTGCCTTGCTGATGATCCGGGAAACCTAGCGATTCGAAGTAGCAAGCGGCGCACTCCGGGTACTCTATCGCAAACAAACAAGCATACAATAAGTACTCAACTAATGCACAGGTAAAACTCAAATAAGAGATCTAACCAGAAAGTTCAACTTAAGAACTCCGGTTGGCAAAAGGAATCAAATCGAACGAAACAACAAAAGACAAACGGCAAAAGAAACAGGTTTCGTTTACTATTCTGGATCTAGGGCAATTTTTATAGTGGCAAAAACTCGTTTGAGTTGGTTAAACGGAAAGAGGGTTTCGAGACGAAACTCCAGGCGCTTGAATCGCCTGATTCCGATAAACAGGCAAAAAGTTAGACTAAAATGAAAATCAGATCAGAAATCGCGATCAGAAAAAATCGCAGATTTAATCCGAGAAAAAGAAAAGCAACGAACGTTCGTTAAAACGAACGAACGGACGAATGCACGCTAATTAAAAAAACCGGAAAACCTGATCTATTTGAAAAAACCAAAACTAAAAAAATCAAACAAAACCGTTGGGAAACCGATCGGTTTTCTAAAAAAAATGGCGGCGAAAACTACCTCCGGCGGAGGCGGATCCGGCGGTCCGGCGAGGCGGCGCGGCGGCGGTCCGGCAGCGGCGGCGGGCGGCGAGGCAGCGTGGGGCGGCGGCGGCCGCAAGGCCTAGGGTTAGGGTTTCGGGGCGGGGCGCGGCTTGGGCTGGCCTCGGGGCCTTGGGCGCTATTTGAAGGCCGGCCGGGCCAAGTGTCCTAGTCGGACACGGCCCGGTTAGGTCGGTTCGTTTTTTTTATATTACGCTCAAAAAAAAACAAAAGGAATACTAAACGGACTCCAAAAATCCCGAAATAAATTTTCCCCGGCTTCTAAAATCAAGCCGCACAGGATGAACATTTATTTGGGGTCTAAATGTAATTTTGAAAAACGCGCATTTTTCCGTAATACAAATAAAACCAAAGAAAAATCTTATTTGATTTTTTTATTAAATCCTCATTATTTCTTTATTTTGGGAAAGTCATTTTATTCCCTCTCTCATATTTTTGTAATAGAAATAATTGAAGATAAAATAAATAAAATCAAATGATCCTATTTTTTCAAAATTAGAGAAAACTCAAATATGAAAATAACGAAATCCCCAACTCTCTCCATGGGTCCTTGAGTTGCATAGAATTTCTAGGATCAACCAGAATGCAACAAAATATGATATGCAATGATGATCTAGTGTATAACATGTTGGAAATATGCCCTAGAGGCAATAATAAAAGGATTATTATTATATTTCCTTGTTCATGATAATTGTCTTTTATTCATGCTATATTTGTGTTATCCGGAAATCGTAATACATGTGTGAATACATAGACACCAACATGTCCCTAGTAAGCCTCTAGTTGACTAGCTCGTTGATCAACAGATAGTCATGGTTTCCTGACTATGGACATTGAATGTCATTGATAACGATATCACATCATTAGGAGAATGATGTGATGGACAAGACCCAATCCTAAACATAGCACAAGATCGTATAGTTCGTTTGCTAGAGTTTTTCCAATGTCAAGTATCTTTTCCTTAGACCATGAGATCGTGTAACTCCCGGATACCGTAGGAGTGCTTTGGGTGTACCAAACGTCACAACGTAACTGGATGACTATAAAGGTATACTACGGGTATCTCCGAAAGTGTCTGTTGGGTTGACACGGATCAAGACTGGGATTTGTCACTCCGCATGACCGAGAAGTATCTCTGGGCCCACTCGATAATGCATCATCACAATGAGCTCAAAGTGACCAAGTGTCTGGTCACGGGATCATGCATTATGATACGAGTAAAGTGACTTGCCGGTAACGAGATTGAACGAGGTATTGGGATACCGACGATCGCATCTCGGGCAAGTAACATACCGATTGACAAAGGGAATTGTATACGGGGTTGCTTGAATCCTCGACATCGTGGTTCATCCGATGAGATCATCGAGGAGCATGTGGGAGACAACATGGGTATCCAGATCTCGCTATTGGTTATTGACAGGAGAGCCATCTCGGTCATGTCTACATGTCTCCCGAACCCGTAGGGTCTACACACTTAAGGTTCGGTGACGCTAGGGTTGTAGAGATATAATATGTAGTAACCCGAAAGTTGTTCGGAGTCCCGGATGAGATCCCGGACGTCACGAGGAGTTCCAGAATGGTCCGGAGGTGAAGAATTATATATAGGAAGTGAAGTTTCGGCCATCGGGAGAGTTTCGGGGGTTACCGGTATTGTACCGGGACCACCGGAACGGTCCCGGGGGTCCACCGGGTGGGGCCACCCATCCCGGAGGGCCCCATGGGCCAAAGTGGGGAGGGGAACCAGCCCATAGTGGGCTGGTGCGCCCCCCTTGGCCCACCCCATGCGCCTAGGGTTGGGAACCCTAGGGTGGGGGGGGGGCGCCCCACCTGGCTTGGGGGGCACTCCACCCCTTGGCCGGCACCCCCCCTAGGAGATCCCATCTCCTAGGGCCGGCGCCCCCCTAGGGGAGCCTATATAAAGGGGGGAGGGAGGGGCAGCCGCACCCTTGAGTCTTGGCGCCTCCTTCTCCCCTGCTACACCTATCCCTCTCGTAGTAGAACGGCGAAGCCCTGCTGCGGTGACCCCTGCATCCACCACCACGCCGTCGTGCTACTGGATCTTCATCAACCTCTCCTCCCCCCTTGCTGGATCAAGAAGGAGGAGACGTCACGCTGACCGTACGTGTGTTGAACACGGAGGTGCCGTCCATTCGACGCTAGAATCTCCGGTGATTTGGATCACGTCGAGTACGACTTCCTCATCCCCGTTCTTTGAACGCTTCCGCGCGTGATCTACAAAGGTATGTAGATGCAATCTGATCACTCGTTGCTAGATGAACTCATAGATGGATCTTGGTGAAACCGTAGGAAATTTTTTGTTTTCTGCAACGTTCCCCAACAGTGGTATCAGAGCCAGGTTTATGCGTAGTTCTCTTTGCACGAGTAGAACACAATTTGTTGTGGGCGTAGATATTGTCAACTTTCTTGCCGCTACTAGTCTTATTTTGCTTCAGCAGTATTGTGGGATGAAGCGGCCTGGACCAACCTTACACGTACGCTTACGTGAGACCGGTTCCACTGACTGACATGCACTAGTTGCATAAGGTGGCTGGCGGGTGTCTGTCTCTCCCACTTTAGTTGGAGCGGATTCGATGAAAAGGGTCCTTATGAAGGGTAAATAGAAGTTGACAAATCACGTTGTGGCTTTCACGTAGGTAAGAAAACGTTCTTGCTAGAACCCTATTGCAGCCACGTAAAACTTGCAACAACAATTAGAGGACGTCTAACTTGTTTTTGCAGCAAGTGTTTTGTGATGTGATATGGCCAAAGTTGTGATGAATGATGAATGATATATATGTGATGTATGAGATGTTCATGCTATTGTAATAGAAATCACGACTTGCATGTCGATGAGTATGACAACCGGCAGGAGCCATAGGAGTTGTCTTTATTTTTTTGTATGACCTGCGTGTCATTGAGAAACGCCATGTAAATTACTTTACTTTATTGCTAAACCAGTTAGCCATAGTAGTAGAAGTAATAGTTGGCGAGCAACTTCATGGAGACACGATGATGGAGATCATGATGATGGAGATCATGGTGTCATGCCGGTGACAAGATGATCATGGAGCCCCAAGATGGAGATCAAAGGAGCTATGTGATATTGGCCATATCATGTCACTATTATTATTTGATTGCATGTGATGTTTATCATGTTTTTGCATCTTGTTTACTTAGAACGACGGTAGTAAATAAGATGATCCCTCATAATAATTTCAAGAAAGTGTTCCCCCTAACTGTGCACCGTTGCGACAGTTTGTTGTTTCGAAGCACCACGTGATGATCGGGTGTGATAGATTCCAACGTTCACATACAACGGGTGTAAGACAGATTTACACATGCAAACACTTAGGTTGACTTGACGAGCCTAGCATGTACAGACATGGCCTCGGAACACAGAAGATCGAAAGGTCGAGCATGAGTCGTATAGAAGATACGGTCAACATGAAGATGTTCACCGATGTTGACTAGTCCGTCTCACGTGATGATCGGACACGGCCTAGTTAACTCGGATCATGTTATACTTAGATGACTAGAGGGATGTCTATCTAAGTTGGAGTTCATTGAATAATTTGATTTAGATGAACTTAATTATCATGAACTTAGTCTAAAATCTTTACAACATGTATTGTAGATCAAATGGCCAACGTTGTCCTCAACTTCAACGCGTTCCTAGAGAAAACCAAGCTGAAAGACGATGGCAGCAACTATACGGACTGGGTCCGGAACCTGAGGATCATCCTCATAGCTGCCAAGAAAGATTATGTCCTACAAGCACCGCTAGGTGAAGCACCTGTTCTCCCTGCAGAACAAGACGTTATGAACGCTTGGCAGACACGTACCGATGATTACTCCCTCGTTCAGTGCGGCATGCTTTACAGCTTAGAACCGGGGCTCCAAAAGCGTTTTGAGAGACACGGAGCATATGAGATGTTCGAAGAGCTGAAAATGGTTTTTCAAGCTCATGCCTGGGTCCAGAGATATGAAGTCTCCGACAAGTTCTTCAGCTGTAAGATGGAGGAAAATAGTTCTGTCAGTGAGCACATACTCACTATGTCAGGGTTACATAACCACTTGACTCAGCTGGAAGTTAATCTCCCGGATGACGCGGTCATTGACAGAATCCTTCAGTCGCTTCCACCGAGCTACAAGAGCTTTGTGATGAACTTCAATATGCAGGGGATGGAAAAGACCATTCCTGAAGTATTTGCAATCCTGAAATCAGCAGAGGTAGAAGTCAAAAAGGAACATCAAGTGTTGATGGTGAATAAAACCACTAATTTCAAGAAAGGCAAGGGTAAGAAAAACTTCAAGAAGGACGGCAAGGGAGTTGCCGCGCCCGGCAAGCAAGCTGCCGGGAAGAAGCCAAAGAATGGACCCAAGCCCGAGACTGAGTGCTTTTATTGCAAGGAAAGTGGTCACTGGAAGTGGAACTGCCCCAAATACTTAGCGGACAAGAAGGCCGGCAAAACAAAAGGTATATGTGATATACATGTAATTGATGTGTACCTTACCAGTACTTGTAGTAGCTCCTGGGTATTTGATACCGGTGCAGTTGCTCACATTTGTAACTCAAAGCAGGAGCTGCGGAATAAGTGGAGACTAGCGAAGGAAAAGGTGACGATGTGCGTCGGGAATGGTTCCAAGGTCGATGTGATTGTCGTCGGCACGCTACCTCTACATTTACCTACGGGATTAGTTTTGAACCTCAATAATTGTTAAGTTTTAGCATGAACATTGTATTTGGATCTCGTTTAATACGAGATGGCTACTCATTTAAATCCGAGAATAATGGTTGTTCTATTTATATGAGAGATATGTTTTATGGTCATGATCCGATGGTGAATGCTTTATTCTTAATGAATCTCGAGCGTAATGCTACACATATTCATAGTGTGAGTACCAAAAGATGTAAGGCTGATAATGATAGTCCCACATACTTGTGGCACTGCCGCCTTGGTCACATAGGTGTCAAACGCATGAAGAAGCTCCATGCAGATGGACTTTTAGAGTCTCTTGATTATGAATCATTTGACACATGCGAACCATGCCTCATGGGTAAAATGACCAAGACTCCGTTCTCAGGAACAATGGAGCGAGCAACCAACTTATTGGAAATCATACATACTAATGTGTGCAGTCCAATGAGTGTTGAGGCTCGCGGTGGTTATCGTTATGTTCTCACCCTCACTGATGACTTGAGTAGATATGGGTATGTCTACTTAATGAAACACAAGTCTGAGACCTTTGAAAGGTTCAAGGAATTTCAGAGTGAGGTTGAGAATCAACGTGACAGGAAAATCAAGTTCCTGCGATCAGATCGTGGAGGAGAATACTTGAGTCACGAATTTGGCACACACTTAAGAAAATGTGGAATAGTTTCACAACTCACGCCGCCTGGAACACCTCAGCGTAATGGTGTGTACGAACGTCGTAATCGCACTCTATTAGATATGGTGCGATCTATGATGTCTCTTACCGATTTACCGCTATCTTTTTGGGGCTATGCTTTAGAGACGGCCACATTCACTTTAAATAGGGCTCCGTCAAAATCCGTTGAGACGACACCGTATGAGTTATGGTTTGGAAAGAAACCTAAGCTGTCGTTTCTAAAAGTTTGGGGATGCGATGCTTATGTCAAGAAACTTCAACCTGAAAAGCTCGAACCCAAGTCGGAAAAATGCGTCTTCATAGGATACCCTAAAGAAACTATTGGGTATACCTTCTAGCTCAGATCCGAAGGCAAGATCTTTGTTGCCAAGAATGGATCCTTTCTAGAGAAGGAGTTTCTCTCGAAAGAAGTAAGTGGGAGGAAATTAAAACTTGATGAAGTATTACCTCTTGAACCGGAAAGTGGCGCAACTCAGGAAAATGTTCCTGTGGTGCCTGCACCAATTAGAGAGGAAGTTAATGATGATGATCAAGATACTTCTGATCAAGCTCCTACTGAAATTCGAAGGTCCACAAGGACACGTTCCGCACCAGAATGGTACGGCAACCCTGTCTTGGAAATCATGTTGTTAGACTACGGTGAACCTTCGAACTATGAAGAAGCGATGGCGGGCCCGGATTCCGACAAATGGCTGGAAGCCATGAAATCCGAGATAGGATCCATGTATGAAAACGAAGTATGGACTTTGACTAACTTGCCCCTTGAGCGGCGAGCCATAGAAAATAAATGGATCTTTAAGAAGAAGACAGACGCGGATGGTAATGTGACCATCTATAAAGCTCGGCTTGTTGCTAAGGGTTATCGACAAGTCCAAGGGGTTGACTACGATGAGACTTTCTCACCGGTAGCGAAGCTGAAGTCCGTCCGAATCATGTTAGCAATTGCCGCATTCTATGATTATGAGATATGGCAAATGGATGTCAAAATGGCATTCCTTAATGGTTTCCTTAAGGAAGAATTGTATATGATGCAGCCGGAAGGTTTTGTCGATCCTAAGAATGCTGACAAGGTGTGCAAGCTCCAGCGCTCGATTTATGGGCTGGTGCAAGCATCTCGGAGTTGGAACATTCGCTTTGATGAGATGATCAAAGCGTTTGGGTTTATGCAGACTTATGGAGAAGCCTGCGTTTACAAGAAAGTGAGTGGGAGCTCTATAGCATTTCTCATATTATATGTAGATGACATACTTTTGATAGGAAATGATATAGAGCTTTTGGACAGCATTAAGGCCTACTTGAATAAGAGTTTTTCAGTGAAGGACCTTGGATAAGCTGCTTATATATTAGGCATCAAGATCTATAGAGATAGATCAAGACGCCTCATAGGTCTTTCACAAAGCACATACCTTGATAAGATATTGAAGAAGTTCAATATGGATCAGTCTAAGAAGGGGTTCTTCCCTGTGATGCAAGGTGTGAAATTGAGCTCAGCTCAATGTCCGACCACGGCAGAAGATATAGAAGAGATGAGTGTCATCCCCTATGCCTCAGCCATAGGTTCTATTATGTATGCCATGCTGCGTACCAGACTTGATGTAAACCTTGCCGCAAGTTTGGTAGGTAGGTACCAAAGTAATCCCGGTAAGGAACACTAGACAGCGGTCAAGAATATCCTAAAGTACCTGAAAAGGACTAAGAAAATGCTTCTCGTTTATGGAGGTGACGAAGAGCTCATCGTAAAGGGTTACGTCGACGCTAGCTTCGACCAAGATCTGGATGACTCTAAGTCACAAACCGGATACGTCTATTTTTTGAATGGTGGGGCAGTAAGTTGGTGCAGTTGCAAGCAGAGCGTCGTGGCGGGATCTACATGTGAAGTGGAGTACATGGCAGCCTCGGAGGCAGCACATGAAGCAATTTGGGTGAAGGAGTTCATCACCGACCTAGGAGTCATACCCAATGCGTCGGGGCCGATCAAACTCTTCTGTGACAACACTGGAGCTATTGCACTTGCCAAGGAGCCCAGGTTTCACAAGAAGACAAAGCACATCAAGCGTCGCTTCAACTCCATTCGTGAAAATGTTCAAGATGGAGACATAGATATTTGTAAAGTACATACGGGCCTGAATGTAGCAGATCCATTGACTAAACCTCTCCCTAGAGCAAAACATGATCAACACAAGAATTCCGTGGGTGTTCGATTCATCACAATGTAACTAGATTATTGACTCTAGTGCAAGTGGGAGACTGTTGGAAATATGCCCTAGAGGCAATAATAAAAAGGATTATTATTATATTTCCTTGTTCATGATAATTGTCTTTTGTTCATGTTATAATTGTGTTATCCGAAAATCGTAATACATGTGTGAATACATAGACACCAACATGTCCCTAGTAAGCCTCTAGTTGACTAGCTCGTTGATCAATAGATAGTCATGGTTTCCTGACTATGGACATTGAATGTCATTGATAACGAGATCACATCATTAGGAGAATGATGTGATGGACAAGACCCAATAATAAACATAGCACAAGATCGTATAGTTCGTTTGCTAGAGTTTTTCCAATGTCAAGTATCTTTTCCTTAGACCATGAGATCGTGTAACTCCCGGATACCGTAGGAATGCTTTGGGTGTACCAAACGTCACAACGTAACTGGGTGACTATAAAGGTATACTACGGGTATCTCTGAAAGTGTCTGTTGGGTTGACACGGACCAAGACTGGGATTTGTCACTCCGTATGACGGAGAGGTATCTCTGGGCCCACTCGGTAATGCATCATCACAATGAGCTCAAAGTGACCAAGTGTCTGGTCACGGGATCATGCATTACGGTACGAGTAAAGTGACTTGCCGGTAACGAGATTGAACGAGGTATTGGGATACCGACGATCGAATCTCAGGCAAGTAACATACCGATTGACAAAGGGAATTGTATACGGGGTTGCTTGAATCCTCGACATCGTGGTTCATCCAATGAGATCATCGAGGAGCATGTGGGAGCCAACATGGGTATCCAGATCCTGCTGTTGGTTATTGACCGGAGAGCCATCTCGATCATGTCTACATGTCTCCCGAACCCGTAGGGTCTACACACATAAGGTTCGGTGACGCTAGGGTTGTAGAGGTATAATATGTAGTAACCCGAAAGTTGTTCGGAGTCCCGGATGAGATCCCAGACGTCACGAGGAGTTCCGGAATGGTCCGGAGGTGAAGAATTATATATAGGAAGTGCAGTTTCGGCCATCGGGAGAGTTTCGGGGGTCACCGGTATTGTACCGGGACCACCGGAAGGGTCCCGGGGGTCCACCGGGTGGGGCCACCCATCCCGGAGGGCCCCATGGGCCAAAGTGGGGAGGGGAACCAGCCCATAGTGGGCTAGTGTGCCCCCCTTGGCCCACCCCATGCGCCTAGGGTTGGGAACCCTAGGGTGGGGGGCGCCCCACCTGGCTTGGGGAGCACTCCACCCCTTGGCCGGCGCCCCCCCTAGGAGATCCCATCTCCTAGGGCCGGCGCGCCCCCCTAGGGGAGCCTATATAAAGGGGGGGAGGGAGGGGCAGCCGCACCCTTGAGTCTTGGCGCCTCCTTCTCCCCTGCTACACCTATCCCTCTCGTAGTAGAACGGCGAAGCCCTGCTGCGGTGACCCCTGCATCCACCACCACGCCGTCGTGCTACTGGATCTTCATCAACCTCTCCTCCCCCCTTGCTGGATCAAGAAGGAGGAGACGTCACGCTGACCGTACGTGTGTTGAACACGGAGGTGTCGTCCGTTCGACGCTAGAATCTCCGTTGATTTGGATCACGTCGAGTACGACTTCCTCATCCCCGTTCTTTGAACGCTTCCGCGCGTGATCTACAAAGGTATGTAGATGCAATCTGATCACTCGTTGCTAGATGAACTCATAGATGGATCTTGGTTAAACCGTAGGAAAATTTTTGTTTTCTGCAACGTTCCCCAACAGTGGTATCAGAGCCAGGTTTATGCGTAGTTCTCTTTGCACGAGTAGAACACAATTTGTTGTGGGCGTAGATATTGTCAACTTTCTTGCCGCTACTAGTCTTATTTTGCTTCAGCAGTATTGTGGGATGAAGCGGCCCGGACCAACCTTACACGTACGCTTACGTGAGACCGGTTCCACCGACTGACATGCACTAGTTGCATAAGGTGGCTGGCGGGTGTCTGTCTCTCCCACTTTAGGTGGAGCGGATTCGATGAAAAGGGTCCTTATGAAGGGTAAATAGAAGTTGACAAATCACGTTGTGGCTTTCACGTAGGTAAGAAAACATTCTTGCTAGAACCCTATTGCAGCCACGTAAAACTTGCAACAACAATTAGAGGACGTCTAACTTGTTTTTGCAGCAAGTGTTTTGTGATGTGATATGGCCAAAGTTGTGATGAATGATGAATGATATATATGTGATGTATGAGATGTTCATGCTATTGTAATAGAAATCACGACTTGCATGTCGATGAGTATGACAATCGGCAGGAGCCATAGGAGTTGTCTTTATTTTTTTGTATGACCTGCGTGTCATTGAGAAACGCCATGTAAATTACTTTACTTTATTGCTAAACGTGTTAGCCATAGTAGTAGAAGTAATAGTTGGCGAGCAACTTCATGGAGACACGATGATGGAGATCATGATGATGGAGATCATGGTGTCATGCCGGTGACAAGATGATCATGGAGCCCCAAGATGGAGATCAAAGGAGCTATGTGATATTGGCCATATCACGTCACTATTATTATTTGATTGCATGTGATGTTTATCATGTTTTTGCATCTTGTTTACTTAGAACGACGGTAGTAAATAAGATGATCCCTCATAATAATTTCAAGAAAGTGTTCCCCCTAACTGTGCACCGTTGCGACAGTTCGTTGTTTCGAAGCACCACGTGATGATCGGGTGTGATAGATTCCAACATTCACATACAAAGGGTGTAAGACAAATTTACACATGCAAACACTTAGGTTGACTTGACGAGCCTAGCATGTACAGACATGGCCTCGGAACACAGAAGACCGAAAGGTCGAGACTGAGTCGTATAGAAGATACGGTCAACATGAAGATGTTCATCGATGTTGACTAGTCCGTCTCACGTGATGATCGGACACGGCCTAGTTAACTCGGATCATGTTATACTTAGATGACTAGAGGGATGTCTATCTAAGTGGGAGTTCATTGAATAATTTGATTTAGATGAACTTAATTATCATGAACTTAGTCTAAAATCTTTACAACATGTATTGTAGATCAAATGGCCAACGTTGTCCTCAACTTCAACGCGTTCCTAGAGAAAACCAAGCTGAAAGACGATGGCAGCAACTATACGGTGTTAGCCATAGTAGTAGATGCAGTTGCAAGCAGAGCGTCGTGGCGGGATCTACATGTGAAGCGGAATACATGGCAACCTCGGAGGCAGCACATGAAGCAATTTGGGTGAAGGAGTTCATCAGCGACCTAGGAGTCATACCCAATGCATCGGGGCCAATCAAACTCTTCTGTGACAACACTGGAGCTATTGCACTTGCCAAGGAGCCCAGGTTTCACAGGAAGACAAAGCACATCAAGCGTCGCTTCAACTCCATTCGTGAAAATGTTCAAGATGGAGACATAGATATTTGTAAAGTACATACGGGCCTGAATGTAGCAGATCCATTGACTAAACCTCTCCCTAGAGCAAAACATGATCAACACAAGAATTCTGTGGGTGTTCGATTCATCACAATGTAACTAGATTATTGACTCTAGTGCAAGTGGGAGACTGTTGGAAATATGCCCTAGAGGCAATAATAAAAAGGATTATTATTATATTTCCTTGTTCATGATAATTGTCTTTTATTCATGTTATAATTGTGTTATCCGGAAATCGTAATACATGTGCGAATACATAGACACCAACATGTCCCTAGTAAGCCTCTAGTTGACTAGCTCGTTGATCAACAGATAGTCATGGTTTCCTGACTATGGACATTGAATGTCATTGATAATGAGATCACATCATTAGGAGAATGATGTGATGGACAAGACCCAATCCTAAACATAGCACAAGATCGTATAGTTCGTTTGCTAGAGTTTTTCCAATGTCAAGTATCTTTTCCTTAGACCATGAGATCGTGTAACTCCCGGATACCGTAGGAGTGCTTTGGGTGTACCTAACGTCACAACGTAACTGGGTGACTATAAAGGTATACTACGGGTATCTCTGAAAGTGTCTGTTGGGTTGACACGGATCAAGACTGGGATTTGTCACTCCATATGACGGAGAGGTATCTCTGGGCCCACTCGGTAATGCATCATCACAATGAGCTCAAAGTGACCAAGTGTCTGGTCACGGGATCATGCATTATGGTATGAGTAAAGTGACTTGCCGGTAACGAGATTGAACGAGGTATTGGGATACCGACGATCGAATCTCGGGCAAGTAACGTACCGGTTGACAAAGGGAATTGTATACGGGGTTGCTTGAATCCTCGACATCGTGGTTCATCCAATGAGATCATCGAGGAGCATGTGGGAGCCAACATGGGTATCCAGATCCTGCTGTTGGTTATTGACCGGAGAGCCATCTTGGTCATGTCTACATGTCTCCCGAACCCGTAGGGTCTACACACTTAAGGTTCGGTGACGCTAGGGTTGTAGAGATATAATATGTAGTAACCCGAAAGTTGTTCGGAGTCCCGGATGAGATCCCGGACGTCACGAGGAGTTCCGGAATGGTCCAGAGGTGAAGAATTATATATAGGAAGTGCAGTTTCGGCCATCGGGAGAGTTTCGGGGGTCACCGGTATTGTACTGGGACCACCGGAAGGGTCCCGGGGGTCCACCGGGTGGGGCCACCCATCCCGGAGGGCCCCATGGGCCAAAGTGGGGAGGGGAACCAGCCCATAGTGGCTGGTGCAGCCCCCTTGGCCCACCCCATGCGCCTAGGGTTGGGAACCCTAGGGTGGGGGCGCCCCACCTGGCTTGGGGGGCACTCCACCCCTTGGCCGGCGCCCCCCTAGGAGATCCCATCTCCTAGGGCCGGCGCCCCCCTAGGGGAGCCTATATAAAGGGGGGAGGGAGGGGCAGCCGCACCCTTGAGTCTGGGCGCCTCCTTCTCCCCTGCTACACCTATCCCTCTCGTAGTAGAATGGCGAAGCCCTGCTGCGGTGACCCCTGCATCCACCACCACGCCGTCGTGCTGCTGGATCTTCGTCAACCTCTCCTCCCCCCTTGCTAGCTTAGGAAGGAGGAGACGTCACGCTGACCGTACGTGTGTTGAACACGGAGGTGCCGTCCGTTTGGCGCTATAATCTCCGGTGATTTGGATCATGTCGAGTACGACTTCCTCATCACCGTTCTTTGAACGCTTCCGCGCGTGATCTACAAAGGTATGTAGATGCAATCCGATCACTCATTGCTAGATGAACTCATAGATGGATCTTGGTGAAACCGTAGGAAAATTTTGTTTTCTGCAACATTCCCCAACATAACATTCCAAATTGAAAATTTGGGATGTTACAGCGCTGCTATTGGGTATACTCTTGATGATTTTAAGGGCATTAGTCCCACTCTATGTCAACATAAAATTAATTTGGAAGAAGATGCTAAACTAGTTCATGATCATCAACGCCGGCTGAATCCTAAAATGAAAGAAGTGGTAAGAAAGGAGATACTAAAGCTCCTTGAGGCAGGTATAATTTATCCCTTTGCTGATAGCTAGTGGGTAAGCCCTGTCCATTGTGTCCCTAAGAAGGGAGGTATTACTGTTGTTCCTAATGATAAAGATGAATTGATTCCTCAAAGAATTATTATAGGTTATAGGATTGTAATTGATTTCTGCAAATTAAATAAGGCAACTAAAAAGGATCATTACCCCTTACCTTTTATCGATCAAATGCTAGAAAGATTGTCCAAACATACACATTTTTGCTTTCTAGATGGTCATTCCGGTTTCTCTCAAATACCTGTGTTAGCCAAAGATCAATTAAAGACTACTTTTACATGCCCTTTTGGTACTTTTGCTTATAGACGTATGCCTTTTGGTTTATGTAATGCACCTGCTACCTTTCAAAGATGCATGATGGCTATATTCTCTGACTTTTGTGAGAAGATTTGTGAGGTTTTCATGGACGACTTTTCCGTCTATGGATCTTCTTTTGATGATTGCTTGAGCAACCTTGATCGAGTTTTGCAGAGATGTGAATAAACTAATCTTGTCTTGAATTGGGAAAAAGTGCCACTTTATGGTTAATGAAGCTATTGTCTAGCGGCATAAAGTTTCTGAAAGAGGTATTGAAGTTGATAAAGCCAAGGTTGATGCTATTGAAAAGATGCCATGTCCCAAGGACATCAAAGGTATAAGAAGTTTCCTGGGTCATGCCGGTTTTTATGGGAGGTTCATTAAGGACTTCTCAAAAATTTCTCGGCCTCTGACTAATTTAATACGAAAAGATATACCATTTGTCTTTGATGATGATTGTGTAGAAGCATTTGAAATACTTAAGAAAGCATTGATCTCTGCACCTATTGTCCAGCCACCTGATTGGAATTTACCCTTTGAAATTATGTGTGATGCTAGTGATTATGTTGTAGGTGTTGTTCTAGGACAAAGAGTTGATAAGAAACTAAATGTTATTCAATATGCTAGTAAAACTCTAGACAATGCTCAAAGAAATTGTGCTATCACTGAAAAAGAATTCTTAGCAGTTGTATTTGCTTGTGATAAGTTTAGACCTTATATTGTTGATTCTAAAGTAACTATTCACACTGATCATGCTGCTATTAAATATCTTATGGAAAAGAAAGATGCCAAACCTAGACTTATTAGATGGGTTCTCTTGCTACAAGAATTTGATTTGCATATTGTTGATAGAAAAGGAGCTGAGAACCCCGTTGCAGACAACTTGTATAGGTTAGAAAATGTGCTTGATGACCCACTACCTATTGATGATAGCTTTCCTGATGAGCAATTAAATGTCATAAATGCTTCTCATATTGCTCCATGGTATGCTGATTATGCTAATTACATTGTTGCTAAGTTTATACCACCTAGTTTCACATACCAGCAAAAGAAAAGGTTCTTCTATGATTTGAGGCATTACTTTTGGGATGACCCACATCTTTATAAAGAAGGAGTAGATGGTGTTATTAGACGTTGTGTACCTGAGCATGAACAGGAACAGATCCTACGCAAGTGTCACTCTGAAGCTTATGGACGACACCATGCTGGAGATAGAACTGCACATAAGGTACTGCAATCTGGTTTTTATTGGCCTACTCTCTTCAAGGATGCCCGTAAGTTTGTCTTATCTTGTGATGAATGTCAAAGAATTGGTAACATTAGTAGACATCAAGAAATACCTATGAATTATTCACTTGTTATTGAACCATTTGATGTTTGGGGCTTTGACTATATGGGACCCTTTCCTTCCTCTAATGGATATAAACATATTAGAGTTGCTGTTGATTACGTTACTAAGTGGGTAGAAGCTATTCCAACTAGTAGTGCTGATCATAACACTTCTATTAAAATTCTTAAAGAAGTTATTTTTTCGAGGTATGGAGTCCCTAGATATTTAATGACTGATGGTGGTTCACATTTTATTCATGGTGCTTTCCGTAAAATGCTTGCTAAATATGATGTTAATCATAGAATTGCATCTCCTTATTGAAGGAAATATGCCCTAGAGGCAATAATAAAGTCATTATTTATTTCCTTATATCATGATAAATGTTTATTATTCATGCTAGAATTGTATTAACCGGAAACATAATATATGTGTGAATACATAGACAAACAGAGTGTCACTAGTATGCCTCTACTTGACTAGCTCATTGATCAAAGATGGTTATGTTTCCTAACCATAGACATGAGTTGTCATTTGATTAACGGGATCACATCATTAGGAGAATGATGTGATTGACTTGACCCATTCCATTAGCTTAGCACTTGATCATTTAGTTTGTTGCTATTCCTTTCTTCATGACTCATACATGTTCCTATGACTATGAGATTATGCAACTCCCGTTTACCGGAGGAACACTTTGTGTGCCACCAAACATCACAACGTAACTGGGTGATTATAAAGGTGCTCTACAGGTGTATCCGAAGGTACTTGTTGGGTTGGCATATTTCGATATTAGGATTTGTCACTCCGATTGTCGGAGAGGTATCTCTGGGCCCTCTCGGTAATACACATCACTTAAGCCTTGCAAGCATTGCAACTAATGAGTTAGTTGTGGGATGATGTATTACAGAACGAGTAATGAGACTTGCCGGTAACGAGATTGAACTAGGTATTGAGATACCGACGATCGAATCTCGGGCAAGTAACATACCGATGACAAAGGGAACAACGTATGTTGTTGTGCAGTTTGACCGATAAAGATCTTCGTAGAATATGTGGGAGCCAATATGAGCATCCAGGTTCCGCTATTGGTTATTGACCGGAGACGTGTCTCGGTCATGTCTACATAGTTCTCGAACCCGTAGGGTCCGCACGCTTAAAGTCTGATGATGGTTATATTTTGAGTTTATGTGTTTTGATGTACCGAAGTAGTCTGGAGTCCCGGATGAGATCGGGGACATAACGAGGAGTCTCGAAATGGTCGAGACATAAAGATCGATATATTGGACGACTATATTCGGACATCGGAAAGGTTCCGAGTGATTCGCGTATTTTCGGGAGTACCGGGGAGTTACAGGAATTTGTATTGGGCCTTAATGGGCCATACAGGAAAGGAGAGCAAGGCCTCAAAGGGTGGCCACACCCCTCCCCATGGGCTGGTCCGAATTGGACTAGGGAGGGGGCGCCACCTTCCTTCCTTCTCCTTTTCCCTTCCCTTTCCTTCCCTCCTACTCCTACTACTTGGAAGGGCTCCTAGTTCTACTAGGAAAGGGGGAATCCTACTCCCGGTGGGAGTAGGACTCCCCTAGGGCGCGCCATAGAGAGGGCCGGCCCTCCCCCTCCTCCACTCCTTTATATACGGGGGAAGGGGGCACCCCAAAGACAACAATTTATCCCTTGGATCTCTTAGCCGTGTGCGGTGCCCCCCTCCACCATAATCCACCTCGGTCATATCGTAGTGGTGCTTAGGCGAAGCCCTGCGTCGGTAGAACATCATCATCTTCACGAAGCCGTCGTGCTGACGGAACTCTCCCTCAAAGCTCGGCTGGATCGGAGTTTGAGGGACGTCATCGAGTTGAACGTGTGCAGAACTCGGAGGTGCCGTGCGTTCGGTACTTGATCGGTTGGATCGGGAAGACGTACGACTACATCAACCGCGTTGTGCTAACGCTTCCGCTTTCGGTCTACGTGGGTACATAGACAACACTCTCCCTTCTCGTTGCTATGCATCACCATGATCTTGCGTGTGCGTAGGAATTTTTTTGAAATTACTACGTTCCCCAAAAGTTGCATCCGAGCCAGGTTTTATGCGTAGATGTCATATGCACGAGTAGAACACAAGTGAGTTATGGGCGATATAAGTCATACTGCTTACCAGCATGTCATACTTTGGTTCGGCGGTATTGTTGGATGAAGTGGCCCGGACCGACATTACGCTTACGCTTACGCGAGACTGGTTCTACCGACGTGCTTTGCACACAGGTGGCTGGCGGGTGTCAGTTTCTCCAACTTTAGTTGAACCGAGTGTGGCTACGCCCGGTCCTTGCGAAGGTTAAAACAACACCAACTTGACAAACTATCATTGTGGTTTTCATGCGTAGGTAAGAACGGTTCTTGCTAAGCCCGTAGCAGCCACGTAAAACTTGCAACAACAAAGTAGAGGACGTCTAACTTGTTTTTGCAGGGCATGTTGTGATGTGATATGGTCAAGACATGATGCTAAATTTTATTGTATGAGATGATCATGTTTTGTAACCGAGTTATCGGCAACTGGCAGGAGCCATATGGTTGCCGCTTTATTGTATGCAATGCAATCGCCCTGTAATGCTTTACTTTATCACTAAGCGGTAGCGATAGTTGTGGAAGCATAAGATTGGTGAGACGACAACGATGCTACGATGGAGGTCAAGGTGTCGCGCCGGTGACGATGGTGATCATGACGGTGCTTCGGAGATGGAGATCACAAGCACAAGATGACGATGGCCATATCGTATCACTTATATTGACTGCATGTGATGTTTACCTTTTATGCATCTTATCTTGCTTTGATTGGCGGTAGCATTATAAGATGATCTCTCACTAAATTTCAAGATAAAAGTGTTCTCCCTGAGTATGCACCGTTGCCAAAGTTCGTCGTGCCCAGACACCACGTGATGATCGGGTGTGCTAAGCTCTATGTCCATCTACAACAGGTGCAAGCCAGTTTTGCACACGCAGAATACTCAGGTTAAACTTGACGAGCCTAGCATATGCAGATATGGCCTCGGAACACTAAGACCGAAAGGTCGAGCGTGAATCATATAGTAGATATGATCAACATAGTGATGTTCACCATTGAAAACTACTCCATTTCACGTGATGATCGGTTATGGTTTAGTTGATTTGGATCACGTGATCACTTAGATGATTAGAGGGATGTCTATCTAAGTGGGAGTTCTTAAGTAATATGATTAATTGAACTTTAATTTATCATCAACTTAGTCCTGGTAGTATTAGCATATCTATGTTGTAGATCAATAGCTCGCATTTAGCTCCCCTGTTTTATTTTTGATATGTCCCTAGAGAAAACTAAGTTGAAAGATGTTAGTAGCAATGATGCAGATTGGATCCGTGATCTGAGGTTTATCCTCATTGCTGAACAGAAGAATTATGTAGCGACCTGACCCGAATGGATCAAGTCTCTATGCTTAAGTGTCATCCCTGGATCGGTATGCTGACACACATAGTACTCGAGGATTTATAACAGAGGTAAATCACATGTGTAAAGTAGCGTAAATACTATTACCTCAATCCAAAATAGCAGAAGTAACAAGGTTGTGGATTCCCATCAACACCAACGACAAAGTTGAGTGTAGAAATCATAACCCTAACGTATCACTTACTCGCCGTAAGAAATTCTGCAACATGAGACATTGCAGCCACAGAGGGTCAGTACATTGAATGTACTGACAAATTCACACCATAGAGAATGATAAATAAAGGCTATCACTACATGCATATTTGGCTGGTGGAAAAGCTCTATGGTTATAAGATTTTTGCGAAAAGCCAATTTTCCCTACTACAAAGGAATAAATTTTATATAACTATCATGGTGGTTGTTGAACATTGAGAATGGTTGACAGCATTCTCAATCCCAATTAAGTAACATCATTAAACCCAACAAAATTATTTAAAGTAACATGATGAGATTCACATGATAATCCAAGTACTAGATACTCAAAACGTCCATAACCAGGGACACGGCTAATCTTGATTAGTTCATACACTCTGCAGAGGTTTGCGCACTTTTCCCCACAAGACTCGATCTCCTCCGTTGGATTTCTCACACTACATGGTGTTTGAGAAACAGATGACCGAGACATAGTCTTTCAGAAGCATTTGCACCTTACGATGGGTAGACCGTACCACCTACAACCTCTACATCTGCTAGTCTACCACTGTAAGAGTTCACACGACTTAATCAACTATGCTAGAGCCCATACTAGCTTGTGGCTGCACACGGAAGTTTCTAGTATGAATAATCTCATGATCCCTTTGAGCCTGGGTGGCGGTCCATAAAAAAACAGGCAATCCTGGTCTACCCAGGTGCCTAGACAGGCAATCCTGAAATACCCAGGTACCTCAATCCACCCAGATGTGTGTTTAAGTTGCCACCTTAAGTAAACCATTAATTAACAAACTCACAGCTGTCATGAATACTCTCAAAACCCAATCCACGTCTACGAGCATAGCATGGCACTATAAGCATAACGTAATAGTAACTCCCAAGGTTTGAATGCAGGGCAATAGGTTCCTACCTCATCAACTACTTCCCAATACCCACATGTTATTAACCCTACTCATGCAATGTTTGAGGGTGAAACTAATGCATAAAAACTGGGTATGGAAGGAATATGATCAAAGTGTGAACTTGCCTGCAATGTTGATGAAGATGATTCGCACTCAAAACTCTTGATAGCTCTACTCGTCACACTCCGGTCAATCTATCGTAAGCAAGCAATAATAACCACACATAAGCAAACACTCAAAAGATCAGAAAGATCGAGGAAGACAATTCGGAAAACATCAAAACCAAGCAAATAACTCTTGCAACATAAAACAATTTTTAACAGTACCAAAATTATATGAATTTGGCCTTATCAGAAAGTTTAGGTCAATAGCTCCGATTTGCAAAAAGAATCAACTCAAACAGAGCTACGAAACTCAAGTTATGATCAAACGAAGTTTGAATTCAAATCTGATCTAATTTAAATTTTAAACTTTTCAAAAACATGTTTGAGTTGGATTACTGGATAGAGGAGATCATAACGAAGAAGTGGGCGTTGGTTTCGTTGGATTTGGACAAACGAGTAAAAAGTTATGGCTATTTGAAAAATCAGGGCCAAGTTGTTTTATGGAAGAAAAAATAGTTACGGGCTAGGGTCTAATGTATAAATATGTAGACTAATTGATAATATAATTATTTTATCATATTACCCTAAAAATAATAAACTACGAAGGTATAAGAAGAAAAAAACAAAGAACGATACCTTTATAAGGCAGAGAAAAGATAACTTTGCAGAGAGGAGACAATTTTCAGAAGTTGGCCGGAGAGGAGAAATATATATTTTTTAGAGTGAATTCCACTTTTTACCCAATATTTATACATTTGTGACACTAATTACCCCTTCGAGTGAAAATTCGTCTAGAATGCCCCTTTTGAAATCTTTGGACCCTTGTTTTTTGATGCGTGTCCATCAGGTAAGGTGTGAGGTGACGCCCTGTATCCAAAAACATGTGGACGGCCACAAGGAGTGGAACAGATAGGCAAAAGAAGCTTGGACAAGATCGCCAATGATGCCCTCCGATCCTTACAGTTTTTTTTACGAATCAATGACGCAACATGCCGATCCTATCGACCATAAACAAACAAAATGTAAAACTGGGGTAAAACCGTGTTAAAAGTCTCCAAAATCTGACATTTCGATAAAAGTTCCGCTAAATAGGGTAATTTGTGTCACAAATGTACAACTACAAGGTAAAAAATGGAATTCACTCTATTTTTTAAATGAATCTAGTTAAACCAAAATATTGATTTAACCCGAATCGGATGATTTTTGGAGACTCTATGGATCTATATTTATTGGTGAAAAAGAGGTTTAGAGATTAAATGCTAGGTAATGTGGGACTAAACGTAGACGAAAATATACGAAACACAGATGAAAAGAGATGCTCGCATCGCATGGCCTAAAGGCCTTCGGCCGGCCGCACGCGCACGCTGCGGCTGCGGGTTTTTTTTACAAAAATTTGGCCTTAAAAATAGAAAAATAAATAAAAAGGTTGACTGGGCCTGACCCATTTAAGAGAGAAAAATAATGGGGCGCCAGAAGCTACTATATTGCACATGTAGGCGATAAATAAATATGGGCCGCACGTACAGTTTTTTTAAATAGAAATAGAAGTAAAACCGAATTAGAAAAATAAAATGAAAACTTTATATAGGCATATTATATATCAAAATTTTCAGAAAAAGATTTTCTACGATATGAACATTTTTCTACCATTAAATAAAATACACACAAATTCTAATAATTCCAATAGTGCTCCTGCTCTAATAAGATCCAACAAAAAAACATTTTAAAAATATCAAAATGATTTCAAATTTATTTCTCTCCAATTTTCTGTTGTAGGTAATCATGTTACCCTAATTTCCATATATTTTATTTTTGGAGAAAAATAATTTGAATAAAACTCAAATAACTCCAAATTGAAAATAAATTCAGAAAAACTTTTGAATTTAATTCTTTGAAACTCCCAACTCATATTTCATATAATTTGAAGAAGTCATTTTATCTTCTCTCATGAGAATCATTGAGCTGCATGAAGTTTATGAATTGAAATATTTCCAAATAAAATTCAATTATTTTCAAATACCCTTTCATTTAATTTAAATGGAAGAAGTCATATCATCTTCGCTCAAGGGTTTTGTATTTTAAAATAATTTGAATTCATGGAGATCAGAAAGCAAATATGAAAGTTTGGGAAAGTCCTTTTATTCCCTCTCATTTAACTTTCAAAAAGTTTTGAATTCACTCACTTTCAGACAATCAATCAAATCTATCTATTTATTATAACATTCCAAAATTTAGAATTTTGGGATGTTACAAACCTACCACCCTTAAAATAAATCTCGTCCTCGAGATTCGGAGAGGTTAGAAAGAAATCGGTTAGGTTCGGGGTCTCTTGAAAATTTCATCAATCGTCTCCGGGGTCTGGGGTGCTACCACCCTTAGAAACATCGTTATGGTCCCATCAATACTCATATACTCCATCCTTATTCTTGACAGGGCCGGTCTTCTCAAATCATAAGGATAATTCCTTCTTTGGCTCTTCCGGTAGCGGCATAACCTTTTCCTCAATTCTTCTGTACTTTCATCCTGGTAAGGTTATTCCGAGACTGGGTCTTCTTAGCTGACGGGTCTGGCGCCAATACTAATCAACTATCAATATCTCATGGTGGTCAACAATTTATGGTTTCTCCTTCAAGAAATGGGTCTGGGTTGATCCTCACCGTCTAACCTACGGTTGGCAAAAAGCTGCCGTGTACAAGGGAAAAATTCTTATACCATTCTAAGGTTTAACAAGGTTTAATATCATCGTCTCTCTACTATAGGCAAGTCACTCAGATTTACCATCCCATATAGCAAGGCGAATAATAAGAGTAAGTCGGTATGGTGATCAATCCATCCCGCACCCAAATCATTACCCTGTATATGCTTTAGTGAATCTCGCATTCTAACACTCGGTCATCCTCACAAGCATTGCAGAATTTCTCTTGTCGACGAACCAAGTTCGGATAAATCCATAGATTCTGCAAGCCAAACAACCATCTATCGTTCCTTCACAACTCTTAGGTTTTGCGTAACTCCTATAAGATTGCCTGTCGATAAAATCGTAACTTCTTTCAGGGTTTTTCCTTCAGCAAGAATGTGCTTGCTTCTTGGCAGGTCCTAGGGCCTGTGGGTTATGGCCCATCTCATCACTTGTAGTCCTTGAACTTATCATCGGGCAACTGATCATTGTTCCAACTTCCTAGTATTCTTAAATCCATCCAATTGTACTGTCTTACTTCCTTCTATTGGCACCAAACCAAGACGTGAGTACTCAGACTTGTCATGGGGTTGCCATTGCTCCATATTACCAACATCATACCTCCTTTATATCCAATAGTACCTCATCTCTTCATCCTCGTGGGATTTCCCACATACCGAGGTAAAAACTTATACTTATGAAGTCCATACTCTACTTCGTGGAACATCATTATCCTTTCCAGGGTCAAGCGTCCTTACAGGGGAATATTGGCCATCTCTGCATGGCACTTCTTCAACTGGGAAATGTGAAACACATCATGAACTCCTGACAGTCCTTCGGGTGACTCCAACTTGTTGGCCACTTCTCCCATACGCTCCAAAACTCGGTGTGGTCCTACAAATCTCGGGGCTAACTTTCCCTTAACTCCAATTCGTTTAACTCCTCGCAGAGGGGACACACGAAGACATGCTCTGTCTCCAATTTCATAGACTACCTCCTTGCGTTTTTTAGTCTGCATAACTCTTCTGCCTGGACTGAGCTACCTCCAGTCTATCTCGAATCAACTTAACATTCTCTTCTGACTCCTTGATCACATTTGGTCCAAACAACTGACGGTCTCCAACTTTATCCTACATACTCCTGGGGTATCACACATATCGAGACAAAACTCGTATTCATTTTGTCCGAAATCCACTCAGTGGGGTATCCTTATCTTTTCCGGGGGTCAACGATTCTTATAGGGTACTACCACCCTTAAAATGCACAAGTCTTCCCTAGACCATATTTCTCATATCCTTAGAAATGATCAAAATCTTTCTTCATAGAGTAACAACTCATAAAATCCATATCAGTACCAACGATGCTAACTTTATTCACTCTCAATTGATTACAATCTCTCGCTTTTCCATTACATGTCTCAACTCAACACCTCGATATAAAAGAAAATGTTCTCACTTCTACTACTCAATTTCTTTTGTTGCAAACTCACTATCTAGCACAAGTCTCCTTCTCCTTGGGGCATTCTCTGGCAAAGTGCCCTGCTCCATCACAACTAAAACATATTACTTCTGACAAGTACCGAGGTTTCCTTTTGGGGCAATTATTGAGGTAGTGCCCTGACTCCTTGCAGCTGTAACAGGTGATATGACTCAGGTCCTTCCAGGAATCCAATCTGCTTCTCTTCCTGGACCTTTCCATGCCAATCATGGCTTCTATTTCTTGTGGGTCATATTCTACTTCCTCTGTCGGGAATTCTACTAGATCCCCATTCAAACAATTTTGGGAGACGTGTCCTTCTTCTCCACATGAATAGCATGACTTGGTGCAGGGTTTAATTGGTTCTTCTTTGGGTGTGTCCCCCACCTTTTCCTTCATCAAAGTTTCTTCTAAAATTTCCATGAGGGCTCCTTTCATTACTTCTTTCTTCTGCTAGATGGTTCATTGTACCATGGGGTAAATGTGACACTAAGCAGGATAGTGGGTAGTCCCTTCACACAAGAAACAAGTAATCTTCCTAATTGGGCATTCTTCAACTGGGTGACTTCCTTCACAATTAGGGCATTCATCCTTGTGTTCTTTATGGGTGTATCCTATTTCTCCACAAATCTTGCAGGCATAAGGTTTCTTCATATCCTTTCCATAAGGCTTCAACTTCTGGGACACAAGCCGAGACTTTGGCAGAGTCAACTTAAATTCTTTCCAAGTGGTTACTCCTTGCCATCCATTGATGGTTTGGTACATCCTCCACCAAGTAGCAGCACCTCTTTCAAAGCACTAAAAAGCATGCTGGGTCATATCCTTTCCGACTACAGGGTTATTCTCCATGTGATCCCCCATGTTCTGAATCCATCGGCTGTCTCCAATTGACTCATCGGTCTAGAAAATACAAGCTCATCTCCATTCATCCTCTATTGGGTCCAAGGGTTTTGGGGTGAGATGAGAGAGAGGGAGAGGGATGCACAAAACAAACAATGGTTTTGAAAAGACAGATTTTATCTGTGGCTGTTGGAAAAACATCAAACAAATGACAGCTCACAAACGTCGCATCTAAAGTAGGTATATAACAGGGGTTTGGTCTTCTAAAGGTCAATAAATCTTCAACGTCTCCAAACTCTTCAAGCCTTGTTCATGCCTCCAATGGCTTCTTTTGATCATGCTTGTCCTTCTCAAGTTCTTTTGCCAGATCATCTCTGTTGACGCGAAGTCTCTCATGACGTCCTTTATTATTCCGGAGTTGCGTCCCAAACTTTTAGGTTTCATCATCCTTGGCATGAACCATGGTCCTACTGTCCTTCAGTTCCTGACAAATCTCCGGTATCTCGAGGTTGTAGCTCCTCCAGCTTGGCTACTTTCAGCTTCTGGTTCCTGAGTTCTTCACGAAATGCTTCCTTGTCTAATATGGCTTCCTGGAGCTCCATCTTAAAATTCTTGATGTACTACTCCAGATTCTGGCGATACACCAGCTAAGGTTAAAACTTCATCTTACTGTTAGGTGCTCCATCAGCCTTCTACCATCCAATCCTTCCGAAGAAATGCATGCTTAGCTCAGCTCGGTGACCATAGTATCAGTGGCGATGACATCACGGATAACCGTGTTTCTGCCCTTGCCATTGCCATGAGCTATCTTCCATAGTTGATATCTCCTACCTTAGGATTTTCTTGACAAAACTTTGAGTTCTCAACTCTCCATGTTTCGGTCTTTCTCCCATACACCTTGATCTCGGGTATTGACAGCTTCCATAGTCTGCCAAGTTCCATAAGGGGTAGCCTTCCTAGGTCATACAAATCTGGGAATTCTTCAGAGCCTTCAAATTCTACTTGTCTTCGGTCTTCAACCGTTGTAGTTTCCATTATTCAGATGCACGGAAAATACTCTTCATTCCGAAGTGGTCTTAGTTGTCTGATATCTTGTACTTCTTGGAGTGGTATCATCAGTCGAATCTTCATGGGGTCAAAAGGGGAAAGGGGTATGGTCTCACTAAAAGGGAATATTTGAATAAGCTCAAAAGAGAAGAGAGGTCAAAGATCTTTTTGAAAGGGAAAGTTGTAGAGAAAAATCTTTGCTATGGGCTTGCCAGTTTCTAGGGTCACGTCCTACAGTCAACATGTGCTCTGATACCATCTTGTAGCGACCTGACCCGAATGGATCAAGTCTCTGTGCTTAAGTGTCATCCCTGGATCGGTATGCTGACACACACAGTACTCGAGGATTTATAACAGAGGTAAATCACATGTGCAAAGTAACGTAAATACTATTACCTCAATCCAAAATAGCGGAAGTAACAAGGTTGTGTATTCCCATCAACACCAACGGCAAAGTTGAGTGTAGAAATCGTAACCCTAACGTATCACTTACTCGTCGTAAGAAATTCTGCAACATGAGACGTTGCAGCCACAGAGGGTCAGTACATTGAATGTACTGGCAAATTCACACCATAGAGAATGATGAATAAAGGCTATCACTACATGCATATTTGGCTGGTGGAAAAGCTCTATGGTTATAAGGTTTTTGCGAAAAGCCAATTTTTCCCTACTACAAAGGAATAAATTTTATTTAACTATCATGGTGGTTGTTGAACATTGAGAATGGTTGACAGCATTCTCAATCCCAATTAAGTAACATCATTAAACCCAACAAAATTATTTAAAGTAACATGATGAGATTCACATGATAATCCAAGTACTAGATACTCAAAACGTCCATAACCAGGGACACGGCTAATCTTGATTAGTTCATACACTCTGCAGAGGTTTGCGCACTTTTCCCCACAAGACTCGATCTCCTCCGTTGGATTTCTCACACTACATGGTGTTTGAGAAACAGATGACCGAGACATAGTCTTTCAGAAGCATTTGCACCTTACGATGGGTAGACCGTACCACCTACAACCCATACATCTGCTAGTCTACCACTGTAAGAGTTCACACGACTTAATCAACTATGCTAGAGCCCATAATAGCTTGTGGCTGCACACGGAAGTTTCTAGTATGATAATCTCATGATCCCTTTGAGCCTGGGTGGCGGTCCATAAAAAAACAGGCAATCCTGGTCTACCCAGGTGCCTAGACAGGCAATCCTGGAATACCCAGGTACCTCAATCCACCCAGATGTGTGTTTAAGTTGCCACCTTAAGTAAACCATTAATTAACAAACTCACATCTGTCATGAATACTCTCAAAACCCAATCCACGTCTACGAGCATAGCATGGCACTATAAGCATAACGTAATAGTAACTCACAAGGTTTGAATGCAGGGCAATAGGTTCCTACCTCATCAACTACTTCCCAATACCCACATGTTATCAACCCTACTCATGCAATGTTTGAGGGTGAAACTAATGCATAAAAACTGGGTATGAAAGGAATATGATCAAAGTGTGAACTTGCCTGCAATGTTGATGAAGATGATTCTCACTCAAAACTCTTGATAGCTCTACTCGTCACACTCCGGTCAATCTATCGTAAGCAAGCAATAGTAACCACACATAAGCAATCACTCAAAAGATCAGAAAGATCGAGGAAGACAATTCGGAAAACATCAAAACCAAGCAAATAACTCTTGCAACATAAAACGACTTCTAACAATACCAAAACTATATGAATTTGGCCTTATCAGAAAGTTTAGGTCAAGAGCTTCGATTTGCAAAAAGAATCAACTCAAACGGAGCTACGAAACTCAAGTTATGATCAAACGAAGTTTGAATTCAAATCTGATCTAATTTAAATTTTAAACTTTTCAAAAACATGTTTGAGTTGGATTACTGGATAGAGGAGATCGTAACGAAGAAGTGGGCGTTGGTTTCGTTGGATTTGGACAAACGAGTAAAAAGTTATGGCTATTTGAAAAATCAGGGCCAAGCTGTTTTACGGAAGAAAAAATAGCTACGGGATAGGGTCTAATGTATAAATACGGAGATTAATTGATAATCTAATTATTTTATCATATTAGTCTAAAAATAATAAACTACGGAGGTATAAGAAGAAAGAAAAAACAAAGAAAGATACCTTTATAAGGCAGAGAAAAGATAACTTTGGAGAGACGAGACAATTTCCAGAAGTCGCGCTGGAGAGGAGAAATATTTTTTTTAAATGAATCTAGTCAAACCAAAATATTGATTTAACCCGAATCGGATGATTTTTGGAGGCTCTATGGATCTATATTTATTGGTGGAAAAGAGACTTAGAGATTAAAGACTAGGCAATGTGAGATTAAACATAGACGAAAATATACGAAACATAGATGAAAAGAGACGCTCGCATCGCATGGGCCTAAAAGCCTTCGGCCGGCCGCACGCGCACGTTGCGGCTGCGTTTTCTTTTTACAATAATTCAGCCTTAAAAAATAAAAATAAGTAAAAAGGCTGACTGGGCCTGGCCCATTTAAGAGAGAAAAAAACAATGGGGCGTCAGAAGCTACTATATTGCACATGTAGGCGATAAATAAATATGGGCCGCACGTACTGTTTTTTTAAATAGAAATTGAAGGAAAACCGAATAACAAAAATAAATATAATATTTTATATAGGCATATTATATATCAAAATTTTCAGAAAAAGATTTTCTACGACATGAACATTTTCTACCATTAAATAAAATACACACAAATTCTAATAATTCCAACAGTGCTCCTGCTCTAATAAGATCCAACAAAAAAACATCTTAAAAATATCAAAATGTTTTCAAATTTATTTCTCTCCAATTTTCTGTTGTAGGGAATCATGTTACCCTAATTTCTATATATTTTATTTTTGAAGAAAAATAATTTGAATAAAACTCAAATAACTCCAAATTGAAAATAAATTCAAAAAAACTTTTGAATTTAATTCTTTGAAACTCCCAACTCATATTTCATATAATTTGAAGAAGTCATTTTATCTTCTCTCATGAAAATCATTGAGCTGCATGAAGTTTATGAATTGAAATATTTCCAAATGAAATTCAATTATTTTCAAATACCCTTTCATTTAAGTTAAATGGAAGAAGTCATATCATCTTTGCTCAAGGGTTTTGTATTTGAAAATAATTTGAATTCATGGAGATCAGAAAGCAAATATGAAAGTTTGGGAAAGTCCTTTTATTCCCTCTCATTTAACTTTCAAAAAGTTTTGAATTCACTCACTTTCAGACAATCAATCAAATCTATCTATTTATTATAACATTCCAAAATTTAGAATTTTGGGATGTTACAAATTATGTCCTTGATGCACCGCTAGGTGACAAACCTATTGCAGGAGCAGATGCAGATGTTATGAATGTTTGGCTAGCTCAATATGATGACTACTTGATAGTTTAGTGCACCATGCTTAAACGACTTGGAATCGGGACTTCAAAGGCGCTTTTGAACGTCATGGACCATATGAGATGTTCTAGGAGTTCAAGTTAATATTTCAAGCAAATACCCGAGTTGAGAGATTTGAAGTCTCCAACAAGTTCTATAGCTAAAAGATGGAGGAGAATAGCTCAAGCAGTGAGCATGTGCTCAGATTGTCTGGGTACTACAATCGCTTGAATCAAGTGGGAGTTAATCTTCCAGATAAAATAGTGATTGACAGAATTCTCTAGTCACCATCACCAAGTTAGTAGAACTTCATGATGAACTATAATATGCAAGGGATAACGGAAACGATTCCCAAGCTCTTCGTGATGCTGAAATCGACGAAGGTAGAAATCAAGAAAAGCATCAAGTGTTGATGGTAAACAAAACCACTAGTTTCAAGTAAAGGGACAAAGGGAAGAAAGAGGAACTTCAAGAAGAACGGTAAACAAGTTGCTGCTCAAGTGAAAAAACCCAAGTCTGGACCTAAGCCTGAAACTAAGTGCTTCTACTGCAAAGGGACTGGTCATTGGAAGCGGAACTACCCCAAGTAATTGGCGGATAAGAAGGATGGCAAAGTGAACATAGGTATATTTGATATACATGTTATTGATGTGTACTTTACTAATGTTTATAGAAACCCCTCAGTATTTGATACTAGTTCAGTTGCTAAGAATAGTAACTCGAAACGGGAGTTGCACAATGAACAGAGACTAGTTAAGGGTGAAGTGACGATGTGTATTGGAAATGGTTCCAAGATTGATATGATCATCATCGCACACTCCCTATACTTTCGGGATTAGTGTTAAACCTAAAATAAATGTTATTTAGTGTTTGCGTTCAGCATAAATATTATTGGATCATGTTTATTGCAATACGATTATTCATGTAAGTTAGAGAATAATTGTTGTTCTGTTTACATGAATAAAACCTTCTATGGTCATACACCCAATGAAAATAGTTTGCTGGATCTCGATCGTGGTGATACACATTTTCATAATATTGAAGCCAAAAGATGCAAAGTTAATAATGATAGTGCAACTTATTTGTGGCACTGCCGTTTAGGTCATATTGGTGTAAAGCGCATGAAGAAAATCCATGCTGATGGGCTTTTGGAATCACTTGATTATGAATCAGTTGATGCTTGCGAACCATGCCTCATTGGCCAGATGACTAAGACTCCGTTCTCCGGAACAATGGAGCGAGCAACAGATTTGTTGGAAATCATACATACTGATGTATGTGGTCCGATGAATATTGAGGCTCGCGGCAGGTATCATTGTTTTCTGATCTTCACAGATGATTTGAGCAGATATGAGTATATCTACTTGATGAAACACAAGTCTGAAACATTTAAAAAGTTCAAAGAATTTCAGAGTGAAGTGGAGAATCATCGTAACAAAAATAAAAGTTTCTATGATATGATCGCAGAAGTAAAATATTTGAGTTACGAGTTTGGCCTTCAGTTAAAACAATGTGAAATAGTTTCTCTACTCATGCCACCTGGAACACCACAGTGTAATGGTGTGTCCGAACATCATAATCGTGCTTTATTAGATATGGTGCGATCTATGATGTCTCTTACCGATTTACCACTATCGTTTTGGGGTTATGCATTAGAGACAGCAACATTCACGTTAAATAGGGCACCATCTAAATCCGTTGAGACGACACCATATGAACTATGGTCTGGCAAGAAACCTAAGCTGTCGTTTCTTAATGCTTGAGGTTGCAATGCTTATGTGAAAAAGTTTCAACCTAATAAGCTCAAACCCAAATCGGAGAAGTGCGTCTTCATAGGATACCCAAAAGAAAATGTTGGGTACACCTTCTATCACAGATCCGAATGCAAGATATTCATTGCTGAGAATGGATCCTTTCTAGAGAAGAAGTTTCTCTCGAAAGAAGTGAGTGGGAGGAAAGTAGAACTTGATGAGATAACTGTACCTGCTCCCTTATTGGAAAGTAGTTCACCACATAAATATGTTCCTGTGACTCCTACACCAATTAGTGAGGAAGCTAATGATGATGATCATGTAACTTCAGATAAAGTTACTACCAAACCTCATAGGTAAACCAGAGTGAGATCCGCACCAGAGTGTTACGGTAATCTTGTTCTGGAGGTCATGTTACTTAACCATGGCGAACCTACGAACTATGAGGAAGCGATGATGAGCCCAGATTCCGCGAAATGGCTTGAGGCCATGAAATCTGAGATGAGATCCATGTATGAGAACAAACTATGGACTTTGATTGACTTGCCCAATGATCGGCGAGCCATTGAGATTAAATGGATCTTCAAGAGGAAGACGGACGCTGATAGTAGTGTTACAATCTACAAAGCTGGAATTGTCGCAAAAAGGATTTCGACAAGTTCAAGGTGTTGACTACGATGAGAGTTTCTCACTCGTATGTATGCTTAAGTCTATCCGAATCATGTTAGCAATTGCCGCATTTTATGAAATCTGGCAAATGGATAAAAAAACCGCATTCCTTAATGGATTTATTAAAGAAGCGTTGTATATGATGCAACCAGAAGGTTTTTTCAATCCTAAAGGTACTAACAAAATATGCAAGCTCCAGCGATCCATCTATGGACTGGTGCAAGCATCTCGGAGTTGGAATATATACTTTGATAAGTTGATCAAAGCATATAGTTTTATACAGACTTGCGGTGAAGCCTGTATTTACAAGAAAGTGAGTGGGAGCACTACATCATTTCTGGTAAGTATATGTGAATGACATATTGTTGATCGGAGATAATGTAGAATTATTCTGCAAAGCATAAAGGAATGTTTGAAAGGAGTTTTTCAAAGAAAGACCTCGGTGAAGCTGCTTACACATTGAGCATCAAGATCTATAGAGATAGATCAAAACGCTTGATAAGTTTTTCAATGAGTACATACCTTGACAAGATTTTGAAGTAGTTCAAAATGGAACAGTCAAAGAAGGAGTTCTTGCCTGCGTTACAAAGGTGTGAAGTTGAGTAAGACTCAAAACCCGACCACGGCAGAAGATAGAGAGAGAATGAAAGTCATTCCCTATGCCTCAACCATAGGATCTATAAAGTATGACATGCTGTGTACCAGACCTATTGTATACCCTGCCCTGAGTTTGGCAAGGGAGTACAGTAGTGATCTAGGAGTAGATCACTGGACATTGGTCAAAATTATCCTGAGTGGAATAAGGATATGTTTCTCATTTATGGAGGTGACAAAAAGGTTTGTCGTAAAGGGTTACGTCGATGCAAATTTTGACACTGATCCAGATGACTCTAAATCTCAATCTGGATACATATTGAAAGTGGGAGCAATTATCTAGAGTAGCTCCGTGCAGAGCATTGTTGACATAGAAATTTGCAAAATACTTACGGATCTGAATGTGGCAGACCCGTTGACTAAACTTCTCTCACAAGCAAAACATGATCACACCTTAGTACTCTTTGGGTGTTAATCACATAGCGGTGTGAACTAGATTATTGACTCTAGTAAACCCTTTGGGTGTTGGTCACATGTCGATATGAACTATGGGTGTTAATCACATGGTGATGTGAACTATTGGTATTAAATCACATGGCGATGTGAACTAGATTATTGACTCTAGTGCAAGTGGGAGACTGAAAGAAATATGCCCTAGAGGCAATAATAAAGTCGTTATTTATTTCCTTATATCATGATAAATGTTTATTATTCATGCTAGAATTGTATTAACCGGAAACATAATACATGTGTGAATACATAGACAAACAGATGTCACTAGTATGCCTCTACTTGACTAGCTCGTTGATCAAAGATGATTATGTTTCCTAACCATAGACATGAGTTGTCATTTGATTAACGGGATCACATCATTAGGAGAATGATGTGATTGACTTGACCCATTCCGTTAGCTTAGCACTTGATCGTTTAGTTTGTTGCTATTGCTCTCTTCATGACTCATACATGTTCCTATAACTATGAGATTATGCAACTCCCGTTTACCGGAGGAACACTTTGTGTGCCACCAAACGTCACAACGTAACTGGGTGATTATAAAGGTGCTCTACAGGTGTATCTGAAGGTACTTGTTGGGTTGGCATATTTCGATATTAGGATTTGTCACTCCGATTGTCGGAGAGGTATCTCTGGGCCCTCTCGGTAATACACATCACTTAAGCCTTGCAAGCATTGCAACTAATGAGTTAGTTGTGGGATGATGTATTACAGAAAGAGTAATGAGACTTGCCAGTAATGAGATTGAACTAGGTATTGAGATACCGACGATCGAATCTCGGGCAAGTAACATACCGATGACAAAGGGAACAACGTATGTTGTTGTGCGGTTTGACCGATAAACATCTTCGTAGAATATGTGGGAGCCAATATGAGCATCTAGGTTCCGCTATTGGTTATTGACCGGAGACGTGTCTCGGTCATGTCTACATAGTTCTCGAACCCGTAGGGTCCGCACGCTTAAAGTCCGATGACAGTTATATTTTGAGTTTATGTGTTTTGATGTACCGAAGTAGTCGGAGTCCCGGATGAGATCGGGGACATGACGAGGAGTCTCGAAATGGTCGAGATGTAAAGATTGATATATTGGATGACTATATTCGGACATCGGAAAGGTTCCGAGTGATTCGGGTATTTTCGGGAGTACCGGGGAGTTACGGGAATTCGTATAGGGCCTTAATGGGCCATACGGGAAAGGAGAGAAAGGCCTCAAAGGGTGGCCGCACCCCTCCCCATGGGCTGGTCCGAATTGGACTAGGGAGGGGGCGCCCCCTTCCTTCCTTCTCCTTTTCCCTTCCCTTTTCTTCTCTCCTACTCCTACTACTTGGAAGGGCTCCTAGTTCTACTAGGAAAGGGGGAATCCTACTCCTGGTGGGAGTAGGACTCCCCTAGGGCGCGCCATAGAGAGGGTCGGCCCTCCCCCTCCTCCACTCCTTTATATACGGGGGCAGGGGCACCCCAAAGACAACAATTGATCCCTTGGATCTCTTAGCCGTGTGCGGTGCCCCCCTCCACCATAATCCACCTTGGTCATATCGTAGCGGTGCTTAGGCGAAGCCCTGCGTCGGAAGAACATCATCATCGTCACCACGTCGTCGTGCTGACGGAACTCTCCCTCAAAGCTCGGCTGGATCAGAGTTCGAGGGACGTCATCGAGTTGAACGTGTGCAGAACTCGGAGGTGTCGTGCGTTCGGTACTTGATCGGTCGGATCGTGAAGACGTATGACTACATCAACCGCGTTGTGCTAACACTTCCGCTTTCGGTCTACGAGGGTACGTAGACAACACTCTCCCTTCTCGTTGCTATGCATCACCATGATATTGCGTGTGCGTAGGATTTTTTTTAAAATTACTACGTTCCCCAACACTTATCACCCTCAGTTTAGTGGTCAAGTAGAATTGAGTAATAGAGAACTCAAATTAATTTTGCAAAAGACTGTTAATAGGTCTAGAAAGAATTGGTCCAAGAAACTTGATGATGCATTATGGGCCTATAGAACTGCATATAAAAATCCTATGGGTATGTCTCCGTATAAAATGGTCTATGGAAAAGCATGTCATTTACCTCTCGAACTAGAACACAAGGCTTATTGGGCTATTAAAGAACTTAATTATGATTTTAAACTTGCCGGTGAGAAGAGGTTATTTGATATTAGCTCACTTGATGAATGGAGAACCCAAGCCGGCGAAAATGCCAAGTTGTTTAAAGAAAAAGTTAAAAGATGGCATGACAAAGGGATACAAAAGCGTGAGTTTAATGTAGGTGACTATGTATTGTTATACAACTCTCGTTTAAGATTTTTTGCAGGAAAACTTATCTCTAAATGGGAAGGTCCTTACGTTATCGAGGAGGTATGCCGTTCCAGTGCCATAAAAATCAACAACTTCGAAGGTACCAATCCGAAGGTGGTGAATGGTCAAAGAATCAAACACTATATCTCAGGTAATCCCATAAATGTTGAAACCAATGTTATTGAAACCATAACCCTGGAGGAATACATAACGAACACTTTCCAGAACGTTTCAGACTCCGAAAAGGAATAGGTATGTGGTACAGTAAGTAAACCGACTCCAAAACAGTTTTAAGGCAATATTTCTGCATTTTGGAATATTTAGAAAAATAGAAAGATAAGCAGCAGTCCGGGAAGGACACGAGGGTGGAGGGCGCGCCCTACCCTACTAGGCGTGCCCCCTACCTCGTGGGCACCTCGTGTGCTCTCCGGACTCCGTTTTCGTGCATGATACATATTTTGGTCGGTAAAAATTCATTATATAATCTCCTGGGGGTTTTGACTCCTGTATCACGCAAAAATCTCCTGTCTTTGTTTCAGATGTTTTCTCTCAGGGTTGTCAATGCTAGGCACTATGTCGTCTCCCTCCTCCTCCAACCATGAGGGCAACGATGCTTGGCTAATGAAGATAGAGCTGAAAAGAGAAGAACCCATGGAGACCAACAAGGATGAAGGGATCAAGAAGGCCACGGAGGACCAAGCTCCGGCAGCAGAAGACATCCTTCAACTTGATCACAATCTTCTTACCCCAACTGAGATCGAAGCTTTCAAGATGATCGAGTTAGCTCGTATACAAAATAAGTATCTCACACGTGAAAATATTTTGTTGAAGGAGCATATCATCGCACTCAAGGGCATTATCCGCAAGTTAGAAGACCTCCTACGCTCGATGTGCGACTATCCATCATCATCACCTCCATCTCCTTCACCAGCAAAAGAGATATAATCACATGGGTATGGGCACTCCACTTGGCAACTGCCAAGCTTGGGGGAGTGCCCTGGTATCGTATCACCATCACTTTTATCTTTACCATTTTTCTTAGTTTGATCCTTTTGGTAATATCTTGATCTAGTAGAATAAAAGTTCTTAGTATGATCTAATTGTGAGTTTTGCTTTAATATCCTTCTATGTAATCAAGTCCATGAGCTATATAATAAAGATTAGTGTTGAGTCAAGGGCTTGATTATTTTGCCATGATCCTAAAGGAATAAAAGAAAAGGGAAAGAAGTAAAAAGAAACAAAGAGATGATATGAGTCTTATGGAGAGTAATGAGCTCACATAGAAAGAGTATGATGAATAAAAGTTGTTGAGAGTTGACAAACACAGTTGTGGTCATCGTTGCAATTAATAGGAAGTAATAAAGAAAGAGAAGTCTTCACATATAAATATACTATCTTGGACATCTTTTATGATTGTGAGCACTCATTAAAATATGACATGCTAAAGAGTTGACATTGGACAAGGAAGACAACGTAATGGGTTGTGTTTTCTTACATCTGAGATAAATAATATTGTCTTGGATTTTCCAACATGATGAGCTTGCCTTTCCCCCTCATGCTAGCCAAATTCATTGCACCAAGTAGAGATACTACTTGTGCTTCCAAATACCCTTAAACCAGTCTTGCCATAAGAGTCCACCATATCTACCTATGGATTGAGCAAGATCCATCAAGTAAGTTGTCATCGGTGCAAGCAATAAAAATTGCTCTCTAAATATGTATGATTGATTGGTGTGGAAGAAATAAGATTTATACGAGTGTGTGATATGGAAGTAATAAAAGCGACAGACTGCATAATAAAGGTCCATATCACAAGTGGCAATATAAAGTGACATTCTTTCGCATTAAGATTTTGTGCATCCAAACCATAAAAGCGCATGGCAACCTCTGCTTCCCTCTGCGAAGGGACTATCTTTTACTTTTATCTCCTACATTGCATAAGAGTCATGGTGATCTTCACCCTTCCTTTTTACATTTTATCCTTTGGCAAGCACAATATGTTGGAAAGATCCTAGTATATATGGCTAATTGGATGTGAGTTTTCATGAACTATTACTGTTGACATACCCTTGAGGTAAAATGTTGGGAGGCAAAACTATAAGCCCCTATCTTTCTATGTGTCCGATTAAAACTCCATACCCATAAGTATTGCGTGAGTGTCAGCAATTGTGAAAGATTATATGATAGTTGAGTATGTGGACTTGCTTAAAAGCTCTTATACATTGACTCTTTCCTATGTTATGATAAATTGCAATTGCTCCAATGACTGAGATTGTAGTTTGTTAGTTTTCAATGAAGTTTACGATTCATACTTGATATTGTGACTGAATTATTACTCTAGCATTAGATATTATATGACAAAGAATTATGTAAGTTGCTGTTCTAAGAATGATCATGATGCCCTCATGTCCGTATTTTATTTTTATCGACACCTCTATCTCTAAACATGTGGACATATTTTTCGATTTCGGCTTTTCGCTTGAGGACAAGCGAGGTCTAAGCTTGGGGGAGTTGATACGTGTATTTTGCATCATCTTTTATATTGATATTTATTGCATTATGGGCTGTTATTACACATTATGTCACAATACTTATGCCTATTCTCTCTTATTTTACAAGGTTTACATAAAGAGGGAGAATGCCGGCAGCTGGGATTCTGGGCTGGAAAAGGAGTAAATATTAGAGACCTATTCTGCACAACTCCAAAAGTCCTGAAACTTCATGGAAGATGTTTTCCAAATATATAAAAAATACTGAGAGCAAGAACTTCACCAGGGGGGCCACACCCTTCCCACGAGGGTGGGGGGCGCACCCTACCCCCCAGGGAGCGCCCCCTACCTCGTGGGCCCCCTGGTGGCCCTCCGGTGGCCATCTTCTGCTATATGGAGTCTTTCGATGGGAAAAAATCATAAGACATCTTCTCGGACGAAACTCCACCGCCACGAGGCGGAACCTTGGCGGAACCAATCTAGGGTTTTGGCGGAGCTGTTCTGCCGGGGAAACTTCCCTCCCGGAGGGGGAAATCATCGCCATCATCATCACCAACGCTCCTCTCATCGGGAGAGGGCAATATCCATCAACATCTTCATCAACACCATCTCATCTCAAAACCCTAGTTCATCTCTTGTATCCAATTCTTGTCTCCAAATCCGGGATTGGTGCTAGTAGGTTGCTAGTAGTGTTAATTACTCCTTGTAGTTGATGCTAGTTGGTTTAATTGGTGGAAGATCATATGTTCAGATCCTATATGCATATTAATACCCCTTGATTATAAAAAAGAATCTATGCTTTGTGAGTAGTTACTTTTGTTCCTGAGGACATGGGAGAAGTCTTGCTATTAGTAGTCATGTGAATTTGGTATTCGTTTGATATTTTGATGAGATGTATGTTGTCTCTCCTCTAGTGGTGTTATCTAAACATCGACTACATGACACTTCACCATTATTCGGGCCTAGAGGAAGGCATTGGGAAGTAATAAGTATATGATGGGTTGCTAGAGTGAGAGAAGCTTAAACCCTAGTTTATGCGTTGCTTCGTAAGGGGCTGATTTGGATCCATATGTTTCATGCTATGGTTAGGTTTACCTTAATACTTTTGTTGTATTTGCGGATGCTTGCAATAGAGGTTAATTATAAGTGGGATGCTTGTCCATGTAAGGGCAGCACCCAAGCACCGGTCCACCCACATACCAAATTATCAAAGTACCGAACGCGAATCATATGAACATGATGAAAACTAGCTTGACGATATTCCCATGTGTCCTCGGGAGCGCTTTACATCTTATAAGAATTTGTCCAGGCTTGTCCTTTGCCAAAAAAAGGATTGGGACACCTTGCTGCACCTTATTTACTTTTGTTACTTTTTGCTCGTTACAAATTATCTTATCACAAAACTATCTATTACCACTTATTTCAGTACTTGCAGAGAATACCTTGCTGGAAACCGCTTATCATTTCCTTCTGCTCCTTGTTGGGTTCGACACTCTTACTTATCGAAAGGACCACGATAGATCCCCTATACTTGTGGGTCATCACACGGGTTAGTAACATTTGCATTATCAATTAAAACCATATGAGGAAATGTGGCTTTCTCCTTGGTTAGCTTCACTTGGAGTTTATCATGAGACTCTTTGAGGCTAGCACGAGCACTCTTCTAGGCCTTATGAGCCTTGTCAAGTATATCAAACTCCTCCTTGAGTCTAGCATGGTCAACCCCAAGTTTGGCCTTCCCGGAATTGAGCACACGAGATACAACAAGAGCATGATCCACATCTTTCTTTAATTTAGCATGATCATCGTTGTGTGACTCCTCAAGAGCCAAATGATAACCACGCTCTTCCTCAAGCGCATTAGAGAGATCAGATATCTCATCGACATAGTCATGACCATGCCCTTCCATCTTAGAGATGGTTTCTTCGTGAGCCTCGATCATGTCATTGGCTTCACCAAGTTTTTCCAAGAGAGCAAGAAAGTGCTTCTTGGATTTACCCTTGAGCTTACTCATAAAGGACTCAAATTCATTCTCCTCCTCCTTCGTCCCCTCACTTTCATCAATGCAATCCGTCAAGGAAGGATTAGTAGTGATGGTAGTTTTGATGTTGGGGGTTACCTTGTTGGTGGCTTTGTCCATGAGGCACTTGGAGGTGATGTTCTCGTTGGGTGAGTCGAAGAGGGACACCCGTGGAGTTGTTGCAATGGCAATGGAGGCCATGGCAACCGTCGCACCGTCCTCATCATCATCATCCTCATTGTACTCTTCTTGTTCCACCAACCCCTTGGGAGGAGTCTTCTTGGTGAAGTTATTCTTGTTGGGGAAGGACTTGGCCTTGTATTTTTGGATAAGCTTGCCACCATTGTCTTCCCTCTTCTCGTACGGGCAATCCACAACAAAGTGGCTCACATTGCCGCAATTATAGCATATCCTCACATGTTGCTTGCCCTTGGCGCCACTTGAGTTGTTCTTGTTGAAGTTGGGCCTTGAGTTCTTCTTGCTCCAAAATTGCCGTGAAGGGAGAGCCATGTTTTTTATTTCATCTAGCCTCTGGTTAGATGTGGTTTTGTGTTTCAATTAGTGTTCATGCCAAGTAAGACCTTTGGGATAGCTTATGGTAATAGTTGATTTGATCTTGCTGAAAAAAAGAAACTTTTGATCTCAGGAAAACAATTCTCATTTTTAGCAGGAGCATGATAAAATACTGATTCTTTTTGCAGAAGATTAATAGACAAATTTCCTAGGACTTCCTAATTTCTCAGGATTGTTGGAGTTACAGAAGTATTCGAAATATCCAGATAGCTACACATTGTTCTGTTTTTGACAGATTCTATTTTCGTGTGTTGTTTGCTTATTTTGATGAATCTATGGCTAGTATCGGGGGGGGGGGTATGAACCATGGAAAAGATGGAATACATTAGATATTACACCAATATAAATAAAGAATGAGTTCACAACAGTACCAAAAGTAATGATTTATTTTCTTATACTAATGGAGCTTACGAGATTTTCTGTTGAGTTTTGTGTTGTGAAGTTTTCAACTTCTAGGTACGGATTTGATGGACTATGGAATGAGGAGTGGCAAGAGCCTAAGCTTGGGGATGCCCAAGGCATCCCCCCTTTTGTCTTCGCCTATCGTAACTTTACTTGAGGCTATATTTTTGTTCACCACATGATATGTGTTTTGCTTGGAGCGTCTTGTATGATTTGAGTCTTTGCTTTTTAATTTGCAAACATCATCCTTGATGTACACACCTTTTGAAAGAGACACACATGAATCATGATTTATTAGAATGCTCTATGTGCTTCACTTATATATCTTTTGAGCTTGGCAAAATTGCTCTAGTGCTTCACTTATATCTTTTTAGAGCACGACGGTGGTTTTATTTTATAGAAATTGATGAACTCTCGTACTTCACTTATATTATTTTGAGGGTCTTTAAACCAACATGGTAATTTTCTTTGGTGATAAAATTAGTCCTAATATGATAGGCATCTAAGAGGGATATAATAAAAAACTTTCATATAAAGTGCATTGAATACTATGAGAAGTTCGATTCCTTATGATTGTTTCGAGATATGAAGATGGTGATATTAGAGTCATGCTATTAAGTAGTTGTGAATTTGAGAAATACTTGTGTTAAAGTTTGTCAGTCCCGTAGCATGCATGTATGGTGAACTGTTATGTGGTGAAATCGGAGCATGATTTATTTATTGATTGTGTTCCTTATGAGTGGCGATCGGGGACGAGCGATGGTCTTTTCCTACCAATCTATCCCCCTAGGAGCATGTGCGTAGTACTTTGTTTCATGACTAATAGATTTTTGCAATAAGTATGTGAGTTCTTTATGACTAATGTTGAGTCCATGGATTATACGCACTCTCACCTTTCCGCCATTTATAGCCTCTCTAGTACCACGCAACTTTCGCGGTACCATAAAGCCACCATATACCTTCCTCAAAACAGCCACCATACCTACCTATTATGGCATTTCCATAGCCATTACGAGATATATTGCCATCAACTTTGCACCGTTCCTTTTATTATGACATGCGTCATCATTGTCATATTGCTTTGCATGATCATGTAGTTGACATCGTATTTGTGGCAAAGCCATTTTTATAGATGTCGCTCTTGATTCATATCCCGGTACACCGCCGAAGGCATTCATATAGAGTCATATTTTGTTCTAAGTATCGAGTTGTAATTTTTGAGTTGTAAGTAAATAAAAGTGTGATGATCTTTGTTATTAGAGCATTGTCCCATGTGAGGAAAGGATGATGGAGACTCTGATTCCCCCACAAGTCGAGATGAGACTCCGGGCAAAAAAATAAAATAATAAAAGAGGCCAAAAAAATGAGAGAGAAGGCCCAATAATAATGATAATAATAACGAGAGAAAAGAGAGAAGGGGCAATGCTACTGTCCTTTTACCACACTTGTGCTTCAAAGTAGCACCATGATATTCATGATAGAGAGTCTCCTATGATATCACTTTCATATACTAGTGGGAATTTTCATTATAGAACTTGGCTTGTATATTCCAATGACGGGCTTCCTCAAAATGCCCTAGGTCTTCGTGAGCAAACAAGTTGGATGCACACCCACTTTTCCACCGCCGCAACCTTCTGTACATGTGAGATCCCATCTAGGGACCTTTTCCAGCGTCCTATCGGAGGAGGATTCGATCACGGAGGGATTCTACATCAAACACAGGAGCCACCCACCTCCAGCGGTAGTACCGTGCCTTGCCACCGTAGTACCGCAAACCCAAGAAAGTGTACATTTCGACAAAAAGAAACAAGAAGGCCTTTGCAATACCAACTTCAAGCAAAAGGACGCACAAAAATAAAACAACTAAACCAAGACACAAGGTCTAAAAGAAAGCAACGAGACAACAAGGACCAAACAATGAAACAAAACCTCTCAAGAAGAGAGGGCGGCGGCCAGAGCCACCTATGTTTGAGTCAAATGGTATGGCACCATGAAGAATTATCCTTGGGCCCATGACCAAAACTCGTCTTTGAAGCAAAAGTACCATAAAAATGGCTAACGTGAAAGAATTGATCTATTTATGCATAATGGGGAGAGGAAGAGTTCATTGAGAGAACAACACTCCCCCTATGTCCATGCCTACGCCTAAACAAGACATCAAGATGCGTATGGTGAGGTGTGCAAAGGTTCAAGCCACATTGCTCAAATCAATGATATTTAGCTCATGCCTTAATTCGTGAAATCTTGCTTCATCCAAAGACTTCGTGAAAATATATGCAAGGTTATCATGAGTGTTGACATAGTTGATCTCAATCTCCCCTCGCCTAATGTGATCCCGAATGAAGTGATACTGAATCTCAATATGCTTCGTCTTGAAGTGTTGCCCTGGGTTGAGAGAAATCTTGATGGCACTTTCATTGTCACACCAAAGAGGCACTTTGTCACAAATGACACTATAATCCTTTAAAGTTTGCCTCATCCATAGAAGTTGAGCATAAAAACTGCCGGCAGCCACATACTCGGCCTCGGTGGAGGAGAGAGACACACAACTTTGCATCTTAGAAGACTAACTCACCAAAGAGCAACCAAGAAATTGGCACCCTCCAGAAGTTGACTTCCTATCCACTTTGTCTCCCGCCCAATCATAGTCCGGAAAGCCCACGAGGTTGAAGTTTGCTCCTCTAGGGTACCATAAGCCAAAGTTTGGGGTATGAGCCAAATATCAAAAGATTCGCTTGACTGCAACATAGTGGCTTTCCTTAGGTGCAGCTTGAAACCATGCACAAATTCCCACACTCAACATGATATCCAGTCTAGATGCACAAAGGTAAAGCAAGGAGCCAATCATAGAACGATATACCTTTGGATCCACCGCTTTACCATTGGGATCTATGTCAAGTTGGCATTTGATGGGCATTGGAGTGGAAGCCGGCTTGACATCACTTAGCTTGAATCTCTTGAGCATGTCTTGAGTGTATTTGTCTTGGTTGATGAAGGTTCCTTCTCTTCTTTGTTTGATTTCGAACCCGAGAAAGAACTTCAACTCTCCCATCATGGACATCTTGAACTTCAAGGTCATGAGAGCGGCAAACTCCTCATTGAAAGCTTTGTTAGGAGAACCAAAGATAATATCATCAACATATAGTTGGCATACAAAAAAATCCCCTTCTTAGTAAAAAGAGTGGGGTCGATTTTCCCAATTTCAAACGCACGATATTGCAACAACTCGGTAAGGTGCTCATACCACACACGTGGGGCTTATTTAAGGACATAGAGTGCCTTATCGGGTTGGTACACATGATTGGGGAACTTGGGATCCTCAAACCCCAGGGGTTGTTTAACATACACCAACTCACTAATAGGACCATTAAGAAAAGCACTCTTGACATCCATTTGTTACAACTTGAAGTTATGATGAGTTGCATAAGCAATCAACAAACGAATAGATTCAAGGTGAGCAACGAGAGCAAAGGTTTCACCATAGTCGATACCCTCGACTTGGGAGTAGCCTTGTGCTACCAAATGAGCCTTATTACGAACAATAATCACGTGAGCATCTTGCTTGTTCTTGAATATCCACTTGGTTCCAATAACATTATGGTTCTCCATTGGCCTTGGAACCAATCTCCACACCTTGTTGTGCTCGAAGTTGTTGAGTTCTTCATGCATGGCATTAAGCCAATCCGGATCCTCGAGCGCCTCATAGACCTTTTGGGGTTCAACACAAGAAATAAACGCGTGATGTTCACAATAGGTTGCTAATTGTCTATGAGTGCTTACCCCCTTTCTTAAGCTTCCAAGCACATTCTTCATGAGATGATCTTTGGTAGTGAGCTTGGACACAATCTTGGCGGCACAATGATGTCGCTTGAAGCTACGTCGGTATTTCCCCAAAGAGGAAGGGGATGATGTAGCACAGCGGCGGTAGGTATTTCCCTCAGATGTGAAACCAAGGTTATCAAACCAGTAGGAGAACCTAGCAACACAACGTAAACAACACCAGCACACAAATAACAACTACTTGCAACCCGGCGTGTAAAAGGGGTTGTCAATCCCTTTCGGGTAGCGACGCCAGAAATTGGCAAACGGACGTGAGAGAGTTCTAAATATTGATAGATCAAATGCCAAACAAAGTAAATTGTAGCGAGGTACTTTTGTATTTTTGGCTTAGTAGATCTGAAAATAAAAGGCAAATAAAAGTAGATCGTGAAGGAAAATAATATGAGAAAGAGACCCGGGGGCCGTAGGTTTCACTAGTGGCTTCTCTCGAGAAAAATAGCAAATGATGGGTAAACAAATTACTGTTGGGAAATTGATAGAACTTCAAATAATCATGATGATATCCAGGCAATGATCATCATATAGGCATCACGTCCAAGATTAGTAGACGGACTCCTTCCTGCATCTACTACTATTACTCTGCACATCGAACACTATCCAGCATGCATCTAGTGTATTAAGTTCTTGGGGAAACGGAGTAATGCAATAAGAATGATGACAAGATGTAGACGAGATCTATCTATGTAGATATAGACCCCATCGTTTTATCCTTAGTAGCAACGATACATACATGTTGGTTCCCCTTCTGTCACTGGGATCAAGCACCGAAAGATCGAACCCACTACAGAGCACCTCTTACCATTGCAAGGTAAATAGATCAAGTTGGCCAAACAAAACCCAAATATCAGAGAAGAAATACGAGGCTATAAGCAATCATGCATTTAAGAGATAAAAGAAACCCAAATAACTTTCATGGATATAAAAAGATAGATCTGATCATAAACTCAAAGTTCATCTGATCCCAACAAACACACCGCAAAAAGAGTTACATCATATGGATCTCCAAGAGACCATTGTATTGAGAATCAAACAAGAGAGAGGAAGCCATCTAGCTACTAACTACGGACTCGAAGGTCTACAAAGAACTACTCACGCATCACCGGAGAGGCACCAATGGAAGTGGTGAACCCCTCCGTGATGGTGTCTACATTTGATCTGGTGGTTCTGGACTCTGCGACGGCTCGAATTGATTTTCGTCGACTCCCCTAGGGTTTCTAGAATATTGGGGTATTTATAGAGCAAAGAGGAGGTCCAGGGGGCACCCGTGGTGGGAACAACCCACCAAGGCGCGCCTGGGCCTCCTGGCGCGCCCTGGTAGGTTGTGCTCTCCTCGGAGTACCCCCCAGGCGCAGCCTTGGCCCATTAGGTGTCTTCTGGTCCATAAAAAATCTCTGTAAAGTTTCGTTGCATTTGGGCCTCATTTTGTATTTATTTTCTGCGATGTGAAAACATGCAAAAACAGCAACTGGCACTTGGCACTAGGTCAATAGGTTTGTACCAAAAATGATATAAAATGATTATAAAACATCCAAGATTGATAATATAACAGCATGGAACAATAAAAAAATATAGATACGTTGGAGACGTATCACACGACGATCCAATTCCTCCTCAAGAGAGAGTTGAGGAGCGGTAACTTGATCATCTTGAGCGTCCTCTTGAGCTTGTTCTTGATCTTGAGCATGCTCTTGATCTCGAACTTGCTCGGTAGAAATAACTTGACCTTGGGCATCACTCGGTGGTTCACCACCATCTCGAGGTTGGTCTTGCCCTTGATCTTGTTCATTTGGTTGAGGGCCTTCACTTTGTTCTTCGGAAGCGTGTGGGTCTTGGGTTAGTGATGGATCCACTTGAGGGGAACATTGGCCTTCTCCTTCGGACACAAGGGGTTCCTCAATGCGGAGCTCCGAACAGGCCCCAAGATGGGATCTCGTGGATACAGAAAGTTGCGGCAGTGGAATTAGGGTTTTGGCTCCGTATCTGATCGTTTGGGGTTACGTAGGTATATATAGGAGGAAGGAGTACGTCGGTGGAGCACAGGGGGCCCATGAGGG